>NC_133026.1:54965967-55266290 GCF_048771995.1 Taeniopygia guttata | reverse complement strand
ATTATTTGTTTTCATTTATTTTATTCTGAAAGTTGTCACAGTAGAACAGTTAACAGGTTCCATGTGCTGTGAAGATAATATCACAGAAGGACAATGGCACTGTAATTACATACTATGTCTTCAGAAATATGACTCTTGCAGGGTTGAAGACTGCTTCAGAGTTTCAAATTAATCTGGATGACCCCGTCTTTATTGCTCTTATATTTCTGGAAATTATGAAATGCCGAGTCATGGAAAATGACTGATAAAAACCTAAACAATGAGAAATTAGTAATTTAGTCTTTTTTTGACTTCATCTAAGTCACATATTCTTTTCAGCCAGGTGCAATATTTTATAGGGAATTGTTTGTTTTAATGAATCCAAGTGATCTTCAGATCACTAAAAAGAGATCAATTTGTCAAAGATAGGAAAATCTATGTATGCTCTTGCATTTCATTTTCATTAAAATTGTGGATGTAAACAGCAGTGGCTGCAGGAATGATTTCTGTTATCCAATATAAGTGCCTGTAAAAGACCAGGTCATCAGTGCTAAGACTATACTGTGGAAACTTAATATAAGATTCAAGTGTAGATAAACACCTTTTTGGTCTCTTTTTTTGCATAATTTGCATAGTAGAGACCCAGTAATACATGTGTTTGTAAATGACATTAATAATAGGAGGATTTCTGATTGTATCATGAATACCATGTTAATTTTTTTTTTCTTTAGACAGAATCACTGAAGTACATCTGAAAAATAGCTGAGACTATCTTGTCATGACATCATTTTGTGTCATAAAAATCCTTTCCTGCTGTTAGAAGAACACTAAGAAGTACAGCTTCCTTTAGTATGTTCCCTTGGAAAGAAAAGTAGTGAAATGATAATTACTCAGTCTTTAGTAGCTCCGTCAATGGGTAATACAAACCTATACACTGTGATGTCCAGAGGTAAATGCTGGCACAAGCTGATTTATGGTGGTTTTTCTCTAAGAAAAAAGGCGAATTTTGCCTTCTGGTATATTTTGTGTACTGTAGGCCAGATGGAGGAAGCAAACAGAGAGATTTTTTCAGAGGCAATCAGACAACTGGATAGGTATCATAACCCAAATGACTAGCTCACAAAAGAGTAAGCCTGCTCATAATCCAGCAGTGCTAATGTCATTTTGTTCCTCACCTGAAAATATTGTGAAGCTGAAAAAGCTGACACAGCGCCCATTGTAAGGAGACAACGACAGGGAACATTGTCTACTGTTTAATTCAGCAGTTGAATTGAAAATCATCTATCCTACTGTTACATAATATACAGCTTCTCAGAGCCTCATTTTGTGATGTGTGGCTGAACCACTGCTGCGTGGAAATCTCTGAGACAGCTCCCTAATGTGCCTCCCAAGAGTCTCAGCTGCCTGTCCTGCTGTGCTGTTGAAAAAAAGGTGCACATTTCCTCCTACATGTCACATGTAACAGAACCAAGCAGGCCACTGCTGATGTTTTCTGAAGGGGCTGCTTTGTGTGAGCTGTGGAACCTTGACCCAGGAAAACAAAATGGACCAAAGGAAATAAAATTATGGGGCTAGCTTTGTTGAGAGACAGGAGGAAGTGAATCAAACATCATGTGCTCGAAACCAGCTCCAAAAGTTGCAGGCAGTTTTGACAGCAGAGACTGCTACATGAAGAAAGGTGAGCTCTGCCTGCCCATTGTAAACACTGGTCATGGAGGTGTTCACTGGCACCTGAGCAAAGTAACTCTAGTGAGAGATGCAGCTAAATGAGGAATACGGGGACTTCAGGAACAGTGAAATAGTCAGGGCACCATGTTACAAGCCCAGGCCTGCTGCTACAGCTGTTGTTAAAATCAAGGCTGCCTCAAAGCACTTTGGATTTTCATGTTTAGCTCTATTATGCCTAGCATTATAGTTGTTCACCTGGATGAAACCATTTTATCCTTACATGTCAACAGCAATACTTATTTTAAAAGTGTGTATTTTTTTTTGTTGTATCTTGTTTTTATTTTTTTATTATAGCTTGTGTTCTAAGCAAAAAAGCAAAATTATTCTAAGCTTAAAATTGTTTACTTCTGAAATTTTAGTAAGAGTACCCTCTGGTGGCTCATATATGAACAATACTATGTATCTTCCGAAAGGAGTTGTACATTTATTTATAGTACTGAATTTTAAACAAATGGGTGAAAATTCTTCTTTTCAATCAATGTGAAAGTCATAAATATATTTTCTAAAAACAGACCAAAATAAAACAAAACAAAACAAAACAAAAAAAACCCCAAGAAAACAAGAGCAAAACAAAATTAAAAACAAAATTAAAAACAACCAAAAAACAAACAGAAGTGTTTAAAAACACGTAGTATCTAATTGTGCTACTGTCTATAAGTACAATTTATTTCAAGAGAGTCAATCACATGTGAGAAATTAAAGATAGAAATATAGATAGCTCAAGAGCTATAGATGCTAATGCCTTTACAGTTGCAATGGACAAAATCTAGAATCTAGGGAAAGTCAATAGATACAACTATTACTAAAACATATTATTAAAACTATGATAAAAATATATTTTTCAAAACCTTTGTTGTTTTCATCTCCTAATTTTAATTATATTATTTAGGCCTTTTTATTTTGCCCAGACTCCATGATTTTAATCAGAAATACCTGTGTTAGTTATCAAGAAATCCCAAGAATTACTGTCTACCACTTTTTCACAGGTATCTTCCATTTAAAAGTACCTGAGACCTCTCACGTTGGTTCTGCTATTGGACGGATCAGAGCTGTGGACCCTGATTTTGGGAAAAATGCAGAAATTGAGTACAACATAGTTCCAGGAGATGGAGGAAACTTGTTTGACATCACGACAGATGAGTACACCCAGGAAGGAGTCATTAAACTGAAAAAGGTATGTGGCACCGATGGGTGGATGTGCCTATGGCTCAAGTGGTAAACCAGGTAAGGGAATGAAACATTTTGCAATTTTACATCATAAGTAGCTCACAGTAGCGTGCCACATAAGTAGTTTATATCTCTATTTGAATCCACGGTTGTGGTTTTTATTTTAAAAGGCATTGCGGTTTAGACTTTAATTTCACGTACAATTAGATATGATGTTTCATAAATAATGTCATGGTGAAGAAGTAATTCTAATCTCTGTCTAGAAAGTACAATTTGTCTTGTTTGGAAAGTTTTCCATCTAAAAACATGCAAAAAACTTTTTAGTTCAGAGCATGGAATGAAAGAGTTATATTTTATGTTAGATAAAATGTAATAAATTTTGACTAAAAGCATTTTATTTTGAAAATTTTGAATTTTTGTTTGATATTTTGATAATGAATACTATAAAGTACTATGGTGAACACAGTTTTTATTCAGGGTAGAAGAGTCCCTAATGGCAAATAGCCATGTCCTACTTCCCAACTCCTGATAGTGTCCCAAGTAGCTGGTTATAAGATACTCAGGGAAACACACTACATCTCAGTCACTGATGTTATTTTAGAACACTAAAATAAGTTATACTTAATTCATAAATTTCAAAGATGGAAAGGGTGTTTTCATTCAGAATTTAATGATTAAAGGACTCAGTAGGAGAAATCGAAAAAGGGAATGTCACATTTTAACCAGTTATTATTTTCTGAGCCCAGGCATTTACATATACACCAATGATTAACTTGTTCAGTAGAAAGAAATCTGAACCACACATCATTTTGGAAGGCACAGTTATGTTTTATAGACAGCTCAGGCTTATAGTTGTAAATTTTTGTAAAAAAACCAAATAATTAGCTGACCACTTCGCAAGGGTCTGGGAAGGAAAGAGTTCTGGACATGTATATTAAGATAAGCTTTAGGAAAAGTGAAGCTTTAATTGTAAGAAAATTTAGAATGCTGGTTCTTAACTTTCCTCGGCTTTGACCATTGATCTGTACTTTTATTATATTCACCCTAATAATGGAAGTCCTGGCTCCAACCTCCTGACCTGGGAAATAGTAAATTATCCATGGGTGCATTAAAGAACAAGATGATGTCAAGTCACTGACGCTTCTGCTAGTGTTAATGGCATAAAATGGAAGCCACTATACTCACAGGAAGTAATTTGTCAATGAGACACAAACTCTTTGACATCTTAACACCCTCTTTCTTTTCTGACTAAAGGTTTGAGTGTTCTGTTTTCTCCTAATTGGAATTTGTATACTTTGTTTCATTTTTAAAAACCCTTCTGGTCACCTTTTTCCCTCCATGCAGATGACTCAAAAATGGGTCCATCTGGAGCTGTCAGACTGTGCAGCTGCATACCCCTCTATATGCACTGCCAGTCAGAAAATCCAGTAAGTAGGAACCATTAAAAATTAATATTTCATCATCAAGAGCAGGTTTTTGATAGAATTCAGTTCTCCTTGCATTAATGCTAAGACTCCTCTGTGCTTCTTTTTTTTATATATACACAATAATAGAATTTTCCATACTTGTGGTTAAGTGTATGTATTACCTGCTGCTGGTTGTCCAGGTTGGCACTGATGATGTTGATAAGAAGGGTGCCAGAGTAATTAAAAAGAAACTTCAAGGCTCTGGGTTGATTGGTTGATGAGACAGGAATGCAGGCAGTGCTCTTCTCAGTTCCTTCAGTAGCAGAGATGAATGATGAAAGGAACAGGAAAATCCATGCTACCAATAAGTGGTTTAAGGGCTGGTGCCGCCAGCACAATTTTGAGTCTTTTGATCATGGGGTGACTTTTACAGCACCAGGCCTGCTAGAATCAGATGGGCTCCATCTATCTAACAAGAGCAAAAGAATTTTAGCCCATGAGTTGGCTGATTGAGAGGCCTTTAAACTAGGTTTGAAGGGGGAAGGGGATGAAACCAGGCTTTTCAGAGACAAGCCTAAGTGTGGTAAGTCAGAGCCGAGGGTGAAATCAGCCCAACTGAAGTGTGTGTACACTAATGTTGCATGGGCAGCAAACAAAAGGAGCTGGAAGCCATGGCACAGAAGGAAAACTATGCCATATTCACCATCACAGAAACACGGTAGGATGACTCGCATGACTGGGGTCAATCAATGCAATCAGTGGTCACAGGCTTTTCAAAGGGATGGGAGAGGAAGGAGAGGTGGTGGGGTGGCTCTGTACACTGGGGAGTCTCTTGACAAGATAGAATTTAAGGTCAATGGTCATGAAGTTGAGAGCCTATGGGTAAGGATCAGGAGGAAAGCCAGCAAGGCAGACATCCTGGTGGGAGTTTGTTATAGACCACCCAACCAGGATGAAGAGGTGGATATTATTCTTTAAGCAACTGGAGGATGTTGGAAGATCACCAGCCAGGGGTGGGGCTCTGCTAGCCTTTCTGTTTACAGACAGAGAACGGTTGTTGGAGATGTGGTAGTCAGAGGCTGTCTGGGGTGCAGTGATCATAGAGCTTTCAATGTTCAGTGAAACAAGGAGGGGTATCAACAACATGGACTGGATTTCTACACCGGATTTCTGGAAGGCAAATTTCAGCCTATTCAGGATGCTGATCAGTGAGTACCTTGGGAAACAGGCCTTAAAAACAAGGAGGTCCAGGGAGGATAAACATATTTCAAGAAAGAAATACTGAAGGTGCAGGAGCAGGCTTTCCCTATGAGTCAAAAGATGAGCTACAGGACAAGCTACAGCTGCAGGAAAAACAACTGACCTGTCTAGGCAGGGAGCTTTTGAAGAAACTAAGGAGAAAAATGAGGTTATATAATCTTTGGAAAAAATGGCAGGCAACTCAAGAAGTGTTTAAGGATGGCATTAGGGCATGCAGAAAGAAAATTAGAGAGGTAAAGCAAAAAATTTGACACAACTGACCAATTTCCACAAATGACCATGTGGAATTACGGAGGTATTTAAGTATGTATTGAAGTCTTTTTAAAAATGAAAGTGAGTGAATGAATAAGACCAACACATTCAATTAAGAATTATAAATAATAAACAGTGAAAGTCGCTAATAAAAAGTGCTATATGCTTTAAACACAGGTTTGTATTTTCTTCTCTATTATATTCTGTAAGGATGTGCTGTAAGTACTGCAGTAATTCAGTGCTGAGACACTTCAAAACCATTTGTAAAACTTTGCTTTTATTTTCCCTGAAAAGTTTCTTACATCCAGAAACTGTCCATCATTGCACAGATGCTTTTTTGGTCTGTTATTATGAAGAAAAACATTGAGAGATTTCTATATCAAAACTGATAAAAAATGAAGCCTTCCTGGACTACCTTTATTTTTGGTAGAAAATACATTTGATGAGAAAAAAATGCACAGACTGAACTGTTCCTTTTAGCACACTAAGTGTGTTGATGGATGCAGAAGGCCATTCTCTGCTTCAGGGATACTACTCTCTGCTTTGGAAATGGGTAAGAACAGCTACAGCTGGACAAGTTAAGATCTTAAATCATCTGTTTTGGTTGCTCTTTTTTTTTTTTTTTTTTTCTGTACCATGATCCTATATAAGTTTGATTACTACTACTCTTGTGCTAGTTACATGTATTAAAAAGGAAATTACTTTTCTTATATTCTGCTAAATAAATCATCCAAATGCCATCTTGCACCACTATGTGGTTAGTACTGTAATATTTTTTGCCTCTGAAAATAAAAAATAAAGGAAAATATTATCCCTAAAAAAAGGAGAGGAAGACTTGGCTTAAGGATAGTGCTGTATACAGTTCTCTATAAGAGTCAGAAACAGTGCTATGTTAGGAATAGAATTATAGTTCCCTCCCTTATCTAGTGTTGTTTAATACAGTGTTTATTTGGTATTTAGATAGTATCTTCTATTGTACCAAAATCTTCAGCAAACTACAGTGGATGTAAGGCGTAAGAAACATGGTGACAGAAGGGGCCATCTCCTTCATGCCAGATTATAGTGGCCCCAGATGTGTCAGTCCCAGGCAAGGGACTGATTTTGAAATCTTTAGTGACCAGGCACAACAGTAAAGGAAAATAGAAGATTCCAACCTTCTCTGAAAAGTTGTTGCTAGATTTATCAAACCAAGGATGAGATTGTACAATAACCCCATTTTGTGCAGAAGCCTTTCAATTGACTCAGCATGTGCTAATCCAGAAAATGATTAGGGTTCAGGCACTGAACTTGTTCTGCTTGAAGACATCACTTTACTAATTTGTGCAGTGTTTCACTAAAACCTTGGAAAACAGCTGTTTCTGGGCTCCACCGGTTATGATCCTACACTGCTCCACTATACTGGGTGAATTTCTCCACATGGTTCAGTGGAAATTCAGGGGACAAACACATCTTTTTCTGTAAGTTGTGCACCACGACTAAAACCAACAGATCAGATGATAAAGCTGAGGCCATGAAATCTCAGCATGTCACAGCATTGCACAATGAGAAACAGTAAATTTAGCAACGATAAAATAGAAGAAATTGGGGGACAATGAACAGAACCAGAAGCTGCAGGAAAGTATTAGGATTCGGTGCTTCCTTTTAACCTCAGGAGGCACTTTTTAGAAGCCTTTAAGTGCTGTCAGTAAATAGTGCTTAGACTGTGGGCTAAGTTCAGTTGTGTTCCTCGTGGGATAGCCTATGTATGTAGCTCTGGGATGTTGCTGTAATGTAAGAGCAGTCTGAGAACACCTGTACCACACAAGAGTGAGCATAAGGCAGATTCCTGATGTCCTTCAGTGAGAACTGTGTTAGAGCTACTCCTTGCTTTTCTACCAAAACTGTACAGACTTCTCACCACACACGACCCCACCCATGCTTTCTCCAAAGGCAGCAAATTTCCTCTGCAAGGGTATGCACAGGCACTGTCTGCCTGGAATCATAACTCATGGGTTTGTGGGAGTGGCAATAGTGGTTGGTGCCTTTTGAGGAGGAAGAGCAGGTGATATTAAGTCCTTCATTACAGGCAGAAAGTGGTGAATTCTGTGCAGATACAATCACAAAGAACAACATGAAAGGTAAGGAAGAAGAGACGTCCAGTCTTTATAGTTTGTGGATAGAGCTGTTTGGTTTGGCGTTCCCTGGAACAGGGAAAGACACCTCCAGAAATGAGTGAGATGCTTGAGAGTAGCAAACAACTGAATCCCTAACACTAGTCAGCTTCTCCCTTTCTCCAGATACAGAAAAGACATATATTTTGCCCACTTGCCATCAAATCTTGAAAAATTCACTACAGATCTTGGTTTTTAATGTGCCTTCTCAACTCTGACTAATGAATGGTCCTGGTTGATCTAGAGCCTACTTTATTAAACCTGCTCTATAAAACCACTTATTTCCTTATGCTGTTTAGAATCCAATGTAGAAGTCCAGTTACTGAAATTTAACTGCTCCTACAGAAATTGTGTCAATGCACAGCAAATTGTCTTATGCCAATATTTAACAAAATGTATAGGTGCTCAACCCATTTGAAGGGGAAAATGTTTCCAGCTTTTGAGACCAGCACATATGACCCAGAGCTATTCTGCAATTGCACAATGCTAGTATGAAGTCAAGCCTAAGTTATTATGCATTTCCTGTCAATCCAGGCCTACTATCCATAACTATCCATATGTCCTGGGGCTTAAAATTCATCCCAAAATAAAGCTTTTCCATCATTGTAGGTGAAAACCTCTATCAGAAACAATACCCTCTTATGTGAGAGAGTATTTCTTATGTGTTGATATGTGTGGATAAATGAGTGAAGTTTCCAGTCCTGCCCCTTTGTGAAGCAGACAAACTGACAGGGTAATTCTTTTTCCACCCTTGTTGTGCTTATCATTAGAATTCATTAGATCTTTTGGACCATTTTTTTTCTTTCAGTTCTTTAATTATTTCTCTCTCTTTCTCACTATAGCAGCATTTTTTAACTTCTGCCTTGAATGTGGAAAACAGCAATATTTCAAAATATATTTATTTCTAATACAGAACTGTTTTGTGCTGTCTTAGTCATACTAAATAGATCCATTCATGGTACTTACAGAGTTGCAAGGTAAAGTGATTTGTCAGTATGTATTTGATTTCGGGATTTGTAGAATGGCTTTGCTATGCACATGTAAAGTAAAGCATTTGTAGAATGCTTTGCTTTGATAGCACTTTACTAGGAAACTATATAGAGAGCAGCATGTAACCTCAACATAAGAAAAAGCAGCTGAGGAGGCCAAATACATCTGTTCTGTCAGTGGTACTTAGAATATAAACTAGATATACTTCAGTTATTGAATAGTTCACAGTTAATAAGGCACCACCTTACTATTGGCAAAAAATTCTGTGTACTGCACAAAAAAAAAAAAACTTTTACAAAATAAAAGCCTTATTCAAGTTTACCTTCTGCATGTAATTACTTTTATAGAAGGAATAAATATTTCTCTTGATTATTAAAAAAAAATCTATGAAGCAATTTCATTAAAATCTGATTAATTGAAAAACATTTCAAGAAACTTACAGGACTGGTTTGGAGTTTTTTGTGCGATTCAAACATTCTACTGTGGTTTTTTCTTTAACAGCATTCCAGATTCAAAATAAAAATGGGACTGAGCACACTCAGACAGCTATTATATAACAGCAAAACACAGTGATGAGAGGGTTTTTTTTGTTTGTTTGTTGGGTTTTTTTTTTTGGTTTAGTAACAAAAACTGGTAAAATATGGTGTGGACCACTCATTAGCTTGACAGATTTTAGTGATATCTACTAAAAATTAAAAATATAATAAAGTGTTTTTTTAACATTTTTTAAACCAAAACTCAAAAAATCCAAAAGGCTATTCCTGAGACCTATGCAGACATTCAATTCTTACATTTTCAGGCAGACTCTGGACAATTCAGAAAAAAGCCTTAATCATAAGTTGTCAATGCTATCTATATGACTTAACTGTTCAAATATGGGACAACCAGGACTGATGAGGTGATTGTAGCATGCAATCCCCATACTCTTGTTACATGATACATGTTGTAGAAAAATCTTTTTCTGTTTGAAATTAAGTCCTAGGTTTACCACTTGCAACATTTCCCAACTCTCCATACTTTCAGTTGTGGTTTAGCCTCACTTAGGCTAAAGGTTAATTTCTGCTATTTTGTGGGAGTCTGTCACTGATTTCTTTCTCTCATGATGGCTCATCACTTTCAGCCTGTCTCTTCTTATTTTGACTGCCATCTGTGCTTTGCACTGGCCACATAACCTCTAACTATATTTATCATCAGACCCATTGAAGGACAGAAAGAGAGGATGAGTTACTCTGAGGTTACGGTGGAAAAGCATTATCCCTTCTTGGGATCACAGTCTTTTTTAAAAATATACTCTAGTATTTCCCCATAATGCTGGGGGGTAGAGAAATAATGCAGCCACTTTGCCTGCTTCCTGGGTAGTTGTGTAGTAAAATACGCCAGTCTGGACATACCAATGGACAGAACTGTTTGAAATCGTCCTGCTTTCTGTTCCCCTTGCATCATGAAATGTTGTGACTGGGCACTGGCCATGCACTATGGTCTGGTATAAGTGCTTGAAGAGTAATTTGGTGAAAGACAGCCTGCAAAGACTACATCAATTATGGCTCTTTCCATTAATACATCTCTTTGCAAATATACTGATGTATTACAGGAGCCAATCTGAAAAGTTTTGATGCAATTTTGGTGGTATGAAAGATACATACAAAGTATTACCCAGAATTACTACCTATGTGGGAGCTTAGATTTCTTACTTTCTTTGTCTTAATTATTTATCTCTAGCTAAACCCGTGACTTTTTCTTCTCCAGACTCAGTCCTTAAACTTCAGATTTCTCCTCTTATTATGCTTTTTGAAAATGTGTTAACAATTTATATAAATATCTGGAGAAGAGTTGTCTTGGTTTTTGGTTTTGTTTTTTTTTTTTTTTCTTTTGGGTAAAATTATTTTGGCAATGCATAAAAAGTCTGCATGAGTAGTATAGAAAATGAAAATACAGTGTGGCAGCAATTTGGACCAACAGGTCTATTTTTAGTGAAAGCAACATCTTAGGGTTTCACCACTGGGACATGAGATCTACCAGACTTAATTTTGTCTGTTTCTTCTCAGGTTTAATTTCTTCTTCTTTCTGTCAGTCCAGACACAAAGGTGCAGCACATACTGGCTTTTATGGTAATTTTGTCTGTAGGAGGATGGTTGTGTTTGGTAGTGAATTACTTTCAAGTCTGATTATTTCTATGGCATTAAAAATTATATGGCTAATTTTAAGTCCCCAGCTCAAAAAAAAAAAAAAAAAAAAAAAAAAAAAAAAAGACAAAAAGACTGAGCATCTATCTAGTCTACTGAAATTACAAAGTCTTTTATAAGGATTTATAATCATTATGGTAGCTATTCAGCTAATGCAAGTCCAGGTAACTCAATTGATTTTAATGAAGCTATTTCAATTTACACCAGTCAGTCATCTGGCCAGTTATGTCCTGTTGTGATGAGGACAGAAAACTGAAGAATTTAAATCTCCCCTGGCCATGACAACTGTCTGAAAACACTAAGGAAAAAATAAAAGACATTGCAATATTCTTGTTCAACAACATGTAAAACTGCTTTTTTTTCATTCATTCCTGTTAGCAATTTTCCAGCTTAAAAATTATAGGCAGAAACCACTAGGTGCCAGTGTTACACAGACATCAGGAAAAGGTTTTGTTAGAAACATTAAAAACAACATGAAAGCCAAGGCAGATAAACCCTTTAAATTAAAATAAAACTTCTGCATCTTTTCAACTAAATAAGACTGCATTAAGGGTTTTGAGATGATTACTTTTCTAGAAGTAAAGGCACTAAATTGATATGCGTGTACAGAAACCCACATCAAAACAACCTTATTTTGCAGAATACATTCTGTCAAAACCCCACATAACTACACAAAAGCTGCTGTGTCATCTTCAAGACCTTATGAATTACACCTAGGATGATAAGACAGAGCCAAAGTCTGCATTTTGAAAAGTACATGCAGATCAAACATATGGCATGAATAGCATTTCACTGCTAAGATCAACATTTTACAGGAAAAGCTTGTTTCAGATCAAGTTGGAATTCACATTCCAAGTCGTACCTGAAGTTTGGTTTGACTCATTAGTATATATCAGAGTTTTCATTTGGGCTCATCTTCATCACTGTCATGGTCTTCTGAAAACCTTTCCTGCTAGAAAAAAGCCAGGAAATCTATTTAAGGAGCTGGGTCTGCTAGAGACAGCTGATTGCCAGTGCATGGGAGTTGCAAATGCAAATCTCTGACTAACCTTCACTCAGCTCATTTGCAAGAGATGAATCTCACTCATTTAACTTCAGACATCTACACTGTAACTGTTTACATCCATGCCAGTCATCCTGGCTTTTTTGATGTAGAGAAGCAGTGATTTCCTGACTATGATTCATCTGGCCTATTTCAAAATTCACCTTAGCATAAGATGAACTGCAAAACAAATTTAAATGCTTGATTAGCTCAGGAGATGAATTTTACACAAAAGGAATCTTAAATTTTGTCAGATTAATCCAACCAAAGTGATTTGGCAATGTCTAATTTTTAGTCAAATCTAATGTTTTGTTTTTGTTCTTTCTACAGCCATTAGACTTTGAAACAAAGAAGGCATACACCTTTAAGGTAGAGGCCTCCAATCTCCATCTTGACCATCGATTTCACTCAGTGGGTCCATTCAAAGATACTGCCACTGTGAAGATAAATGTGTTGGACATGGATGAACCTCCAGTGTTCAGCAAGCCCGTGTACACGATGGAAGTCTATGAGGATACACCTGTGGGGACCATTATAGGTGCAGTGACAGCACAAGACCTCGATGCTGGCAGCAGCTCAGTTAGGTAAGAGAGTTTTTCCTCCTTTAGTAACTCTCTGACAACCCAAAGTGCTGCTCATAGTTGGATGCACTGGCAAAGAACTTAGTATAAAGATATAAAATATACCTAGTCTGTCACTGTAATGGATAACTGATGCTCTGAAAAAATATTGGAAGGAGATACTCATTTGGGTGAATTATCATTAGGTTCTCACAGCTTCTTATCATACTGATCGTGTAAGTTACCACACACTGACATGACTTAAGAGATGGTGTGTTAAAACTAAGGAATAGCATGGTGTCTTCATGTCACAACCCACTGGCAGAGGATGTGATATTTGCTATAAATTCTCCTTCAGGCTGAACAATGACACGTCAGGGAACTCTCATGCTATTATTGTACCATCACTATAACTGTGACTCACAAGGTGCTGGCTAGCAAGCCCTTAAATTCTTACAGCGTGCTTCCACAAGAGTGGTGGCCCTTAGTTTTGTAAGCTACACTTCAATAAGTTCTCAACTCCCACAAAAAGCTCCTCAAACCCTGCTAGCTCAAATGTCACAACACACCTCTAGAGAGACTGAGGGGGCCCAATCCATTACTTTTATAGTTAACCTGGTGCACACCTCTTATATAAAGTAGATTTTTCACACTGTTTTAGCACATGCATAGCTAGCATTTCTCCAGGACATGAGTTGGCAGGTGGAAGCTGAGAATGAGTCTCAAGGTGGAGCAAGAACTTGGCTGAGAACAGCCCAGCCCCACCTCTGCAGGATCCTCTCCTCTGATCACACCTTTCCTGAAGCAATGCTCAGAAAGTTTGAGACAAAATGTGCTTAGGTCTGGTCCTGTACACTGGGTCTTCCACAAAAATATCTCCAAGGTACAGTAGTGAGAAAGAAGGTTTTACATGCTATGTCTGTTTGAGTTAGACTCCAATACAAAGGCATAGAACTGCCCCTTTCACTACTTACTCTCTACATCTTGCAAAGAACAAATGCTCTCATAAACAATCATCACATATGTCTTGGCTGAGGCAGTGGGGACATGGCTGATCAACATGGCTGTGTTCAGCACAAGGAAACTCCTACCAGGCAAGCCTCTCATTTTTTGCTGTAGCTTATTTAAATGAAATAAAAAGGAGGGGGGATCTGGTATAGAAATGTAATACATTGATTTTGAGAACCTATTTACAGCCACCTTAGAAAGATTAAAGTGAACCAGAGTAATGTACCGATAAAGAATCTCCTTAAAGCTTAGACACAGTCTAAGATGTAGGCAGTTGTTAACACATACTTCCAGTACCAGTTTGTGCTGGGCATACCTGACTTCAGGAAACATTTTTATCCCCAGATTTTCATAAGAAATATGAAAGACATAGACATAAGAAGACATAAGACAAACAGTCAAATCTAATGTTTTGTTTTTGTTAAATACGTCTTTAATATTAAAGACATAAGAAATATTAAAGGCATGCCATCAATCTTTAAATATTAATGTTTATAAAATGGGACTATGACAGAACAGGAAAATGCCACCAGTGTCTACCAAGTACATGCAAATTCATGCATATTAAAAATTGAATTTGGACTGTTTAAATCCATGTTTATTAATTATGTGTTTTGGGTCAGTACTTATACTCTCAAAACATACAATAAGCATGCTAGTTGTAATCATATGCAAAAATTTAACATATAACAGTGATTGTTTAGCTCCTGCTTTGTCAAGTCACTGTTAATTTTGCTTAAAACTATTACTATTGCTGTTTGTCTCAGTTTTTTATAGTATAATCTTCATTTTTTAAAATATAGAAATTTATTTGTCTATGAGTCTGGGACACATTCCTTCTCTGAAAATGGATCAAAACCTTCACTAAGACAGAAGTCTGAACAATTTTTCCCTGGTGATAGCCTATGAAAATAGCCCCAGTGAAGTCAATATTCTGTTGAAAACTATGCTCTCTTGCAACCAGATAGAAAGCCTTTAATCACATTGTTGAGCAGTTTTTCATATGACAGTAGAATGATTTGGGTGTATAACCACTCTTCAGTGAGAGTTTTTTGTTTTACAAATGTTTCTAGGAGACTCAAGTGCTTTCTACTGATTCTGTATTTGCAACTACACAAGAAAAATAATTTTCTCTCGATGGTTTATCCACATACTGTGTTCACTGGAATATTGAATCCTAAGCCATTCTATAATGTCCATGTCTACATTTTTTTAACCCTGAACTCACTACTTAAGTGTCCAAATGCCCATCTACAGTTAATAACCCTACATTTTAGTCTCGCTGCTCTTCCTGCTGACCCCTTACACCAATAAGCTGCATATGTCCTCCAGGGTCACATTTATGAGTTGATTCAGCTGGTTCATGCCCACAGAAAAACATGAACAGAGTGTTCTGGTGTTCTTCATTGGAATGACTTTTGGGTACCTGTGCATCTACATGAGTTACATTCAGAGCCATATTTTCTACCTGGGCAGTGATGTCCTGCCCCAGTACAGCAGCCCACATGGGTTTGTCCATGTGTTTCCAGTTAGTCTTCTTCCATTGCTGCAGCCACCGCCACAGGACATTAGACACCATCCAGGAATCAGTGTAAAGGCAGAATACAGGCCACTTTTTTTATTCAGTGATCTCTAGAGCTAGCTGGATGGCTTTTACTCCTACAAACAGGTTTGACTCTTCTTCTCCTTCAGCAGTCATTGTGTAGGACCCCACACGGCAGCTTTTCACCTCCGATGGGTTCTTACCATGCAGAAAGATCCATCAGTAAATAAATCATGGCTTCTTTTGTTTTGGGACAACTTGTTACATGATGATGCTTCTTGGGCACTTTGAGCCACCTTCCTCCATATGGCCATTGTACAAAGGGCATCCTCAAGATCTTTAGGGACTGTCTTGGGGTGATTTTATAATGATACTTTATTAATAATTGTCTGCTTATGCCCAGAAACAGCTGCTTTCTTTTTCATTTTTTTTCCCTTGAACTGTTTCTGCCATTTTTTTTTTTTTAATCTTTTTTTTTCCCCCCATCTGGGGAGCTAATGGGGAGGCCTCCCCAAATGTGAGACCTCAAAGCAGCGGAACCAACATGATTAAGGACACTAAAACCCACCAGCCTCTCCTGTGAGGAAGAGACTAATGACAGAAAGATTCCCATCTATTCTGCCTGAGTGACTACACTAGCTCCTGTTTCTCCCTTTCCCTGATACAAAGAAGGGCAGCCTCCATCTGTGCTTCATGATTGTGCTGTCTGGTGGGGAGTTGGGGTTAAGTATTTGAAATTTCAGTATCTAGCATTTATTCAATCCTTTACTATGCCTTGTGGGCACCCTTTTGTTTTTGTTTTTTTTACCTTGTTATTAAACAGTTTCAGGGTTTTTTCACTTTCACCTGCTAGGATTTATTTCTCTCATTGACAAACAGGGTTATCAAAACCCTTCTCTCTAGAGGAAATGCTCATTCCATGGCATTTTCTCCTAAAATTTGTTCCTAAACATAGATAGGGACAATTTCCCTTTTTACTTTACTATAGAGCACTTCCAGGAGTTCTAATTCTCTCAAGGACTGGATACCTTCATCTGCAGTGATCCACTTTCCTGGGGAATTCACAAGATCTTCCTAAAATGAATTTCGTGCCCTCATGCTTTAGAGAGGCCATCTCTAGAGACTGCAAATTGCTCCTTCTTTTCCAATTCCTCCTTCAATTTCCCCATCTCTAGCAAGGGATTTTAGCTGTTGTGGCCTCATGACCCTCTAATTGTTGACTGTCAGCCCTGTTATCCCAGCATCGCCTGGCTGGCGACTGTAGTCTTTCTGCAAATCTCAAAGTTCTGATGAGGTCAAGGAAAAACTAACTTCAGGTTCTTATTTGATTTGTCTCACTCCTTCAAATTTATTTGTTGAATGACCAGCATTTTCATCTGCTCTCTCCTCTCCAGAATGTCCACCTTCCCTTCTTCCTTCTTTTCCTCTTCCTCCCTTTCCTATCAATTATATGGACCTTTAACTTCCATTATCCGTTATTTTGTTTTCACTATTGGTGCAAGTACTGTGGTTTTAGTCCCAGTATCAGCCATAGTGTCCTCAAATGCAGTTTGGGTTCCTGCCTCAACCACAGTCCTCTGCAAGGACTGCAAGTGGTTTGGCAGGCACAGGTCCAGCCCCAGCACAGGGCAAGAAGCTGTTGGCTTTCACTGGGGTGGGCAAGGCACCCTTGCATCATTGACGGGTCAGTTTGCCAGGGTTGGTCATGTGTTCAGGTGTAAAGTCACAGATAACTGGAGGCAATAACCACCCTAGGAATCTGCCTAAATCCTTCCACCCTACCACCCAGGAACTGGAAGCCTCAGGGCACATGTCAATATCTCCATACTTAAAGTTTGTTTTTTCTTACACCAGGATGACACCAGATTCCACAAATCCCATAGTGCACCAATAGTATTCTTTAATACTATTAATAGTATTAAGCAGCTTAAATAAGGATGAGCAATGTCTATGGGAGCCTGCATTATAAACCCATTCACATCAATTTTGGCCAGGGAGAGGGAGATAACTCCCTCGCAAAGCAAGGATGCTATGTCAGGGCAAAGCACAGGGCTATTGTTTGTGTTAACTTGTTCCCAGCAAACTCAGCAAAACAGAGAGATGAGGAGCACAGCTGGCAAACCTCATGTCCCACAAAGGAGCTTGCTACTAGATAACTGCTATTACTCTAGCAGGCAATATAGATAGATAGATAGATAGATAGATAGATAGATAGATAGATAGATAGATAGATAGATAGGCGATAGATAGACAATCAGACCGAGAGAATTAGAGAGAGCGGGGGGGCGGGAAGAGAAAGAATTGCTTTTGTCTCACTCCATGGGCACTAAAAAGGACTGTGGTGTGTTGACCTTGTAGACACGCCATGTGCCCACCAAGCTACTCTATCATTCCCCTTCCCAGCTGGATGGGGAGTGAAAATTAGTTGGAAAAGACATTGATAAGGCAGTTTACTAAAGCAAAAAATGGAGCTTTGTGCATGCATAAGTGAAGGAAAAAGGTTTATTCTCCACTTCCTATCAGCAAGGAGTGTTCAGCCACTTCTGGGACACAGGACTTCAACACACATAGTGGTTTCTCTGGAAGGCAAACACTGTAAATGACAAATGTCCCCCCTTTCCTCCTCCTTTCTTTAGCTTTTATATCTGGGCTGATGTCATACGGTATGGTCTGTCCCTTTTGTTAATTTAATTGGCATAGTTGTGTCCCCTTCCAGGATCTTGGGAAATATTGGAGACACAGAGTTGATGCTGTACCAGAGCTGTTCAACAGTAGACAAAACAGTGGCGTGTTATCAACATCTTTCTTGATATCAATGCAGAGCACAGCACTGTGAAGTCTGCTATTGGAAAATGAATTCCATCTCAACCCAATACACCAATGTATAAATATTCAATATTTCATAAGTTTTATATCTCCTAAATGAAAACAAACAAACAAAAACCAACAAAACAAGACCATAAATTAGAAAAGCTTAAATGAGTTTGAAGGCATTAAATGTGTTTGCAATGCTCGGTTAGCTGCTTAAAATCTAGATGATCTCATAGTGCTAAAGAATGACTTCATCAATTTCGTTATATTGCAAAAGAGTCCAAGCAACTTCTGAGTAAATATGTACTCTAAACAAATAGGGAAAAGCAAGTCATGCTCTCTGAAGACACAGCCCATACAAAGTACCGGATATTTCTGGTAGTATTACAACTACTGGTTGTAGTTTCTCAACAAATTCATTCATTTTCTGTGAAATGTTTTCCTGGAATGGTTTGCCCATTAAGAAGTCCATAACAGAAAAAAGAAAAAGTTGGCATTCTGCCAAATAATAAAGATTAGGATAAAATCTGCACTGTACGCAAAAGAAGGCAAAACTCCAGAGAGTAATGCAAGCTAGAACAGCTCACACAAAAAGAAACAGTATTTGTTCCAGCAAGTAAATCCATGTTATCAGACAAAAATTTTAAGTCTGTTATGTTAGACACATCAGTAAGGGGGAGATAACAACTAAGAATGGAAACCAGACTCAGCCATTAAAGAAAAATATTTTGCTGGAGGACATTGAAAATGGCGAGGGTTATATTTTCTATTTTCTTCTGTTACTGGTATTAAATTTTTAGACAAGTCAGAAGTATTAAAACATTTGTTTTGTAGGAAGATATTTGCTAGAGATGTTGGAGTAAAAGGACACAGAGCATATATTTAGTAATGAACAGGAAATTAAGCACAAGGTGAAAAAGAGCTGCAGGTATACAACACCCGCAAGGGTGACTGGCTTTGCGGCTGTTTTGCAACATTACCCCAGTGCACCTAATTTTCAAACTGTGTTGAATCTGGAGCTTATGTGTCTCAAGTGATCTCTTCTGTCTATTCCCATTTTAACCATATTGCTTCAAGAAACATGTTAAGGTGAAGTCTTATGTACATTTTGGCCATTAAAAATCCCAAAGCACTTGCAAAACAGCTCTGATCTCATTTTCTTCTTAGAGTCCTCTAGTTTATAGCAGTTTAAAGATGACTGGGAGGAAAAAAATGTTGCTGTCCTGCAGTGTGTTGCAAGGTCTGTAATTTGTAACTGTGCAAGACTTTGGTAAAGATCCTTGTACTTCTGGAAGAAGAGGTTTTATGATTTCCTAAAAATCACTGTTTTATGTGTCCATACAGCATGAATGTTATAGACAAAGCTGTCTAAATAACAAGAAAGCAGAAATGGAGGGCAAGACTGAATTATCTGCAGTACCTCCTAGTGAGGTCCGTCTAACAGTATGTGAGAAGTTCAACAACTTTGCACTGACACATATGAAGTGGTCAGATTGCCATGGAGATTATTTTCTGGCATAATGGATAAGAGGATTATTGTCCCTGATGTGAATCCCAGACAACTCTAATTAACAATGGGTTTCATATTCTGTATCAAAACACTATCCTTCAGGTCTTCTCTGCTTGACTTAGGAGTTTTGCCTTATAACCTGAAAGAACCATTCACAGCTGGAAAGCTGTGGGTATTGTGCATTTTCTTGACCAAATCAAGAGTCATGAAATTGTGATTTTAAAGTAAAAAGCCATGTGTACTATCCATAGGTCAGTCCTGTCCTTAGTATCTCAGGGATAAGACTGTATTCCCTGCATGTGGTTCCAAAGGAAAAGCCTTCTTTTTTTCCTGAACTAGTTCACAATGGTCCATATACTTTTATGAATAGGTTGTGTTTGCCCAGAAAAATACTTTGTCATGTTACAATCAAGAAAATAAAGATTTCTTCCTGAATCCTGGAACGCTATTTCTTTATGTACAAGATGAATTAAAATATGTAAGATTTTGACTTTTCAGTCCCATAATTCTTCCAAATTTTTGTGCTTGCATTTTTTGAATTTACTTTTTCTTCAAAAAGAAAAGTCTCACCCTGTGACATTAAAATGTATCTTACAGTTTCATGTATATATAGCAAATCTGGGACATCTAGTTCCAGCGCCTTAAGCATCTTAATTTAATAACAGATTAAGTGACAACCATTTTTCTGTATATGGTATCATGATGGAGAGAAACAAGTCAGTTTTGTACAGATAAGAGATGTTGAGACTCATGAATTTTGGTTCTTTTTCAGCTGCTCTGGTGGTTCTGCACATTTCTTGCTCTGTTGCCTCCTGTCAGTTTCTGTTGCAATTTTAGCTATATTCCATCCTTTGTATTTTATCAAATCCCTGTCACACACCCCACTTTTAAAACCTCTATTCCAAGTTCTAATTTATCCAAACTATTTAATTCAAATACTGCAGAACTACTTCTCAGTTCTTCTCATCTGCTGCAGATGCCTTGGTATGGTTTTCTGTCCTCCTACTAACCCACTGTTTTCTTGTATCTCTTATGCTCTGTCTAATAGTAGTCTCTTACTCCACAGTCTGTTTCTCCCATGGCTGGTTTCTGTATCTTTACTGCTGAAGCATCTCCCATTAGCTGCATTGGTGTCCTGCTTTATCCTCTTCTTTTCTTCTGCTGAGGACAGGCACCTTTTTTGATCTCAGTGTCTTGATGTATTTATTTCACTTTGTTCCAGCTACTTTATCTTCTTTTAAAAACTATGGAAACCAAGTTTCCCTCCAACATTTTCTCTGAATCCCAAGGTATATCTTTAGCAATTATGTTTATTATCAGCATGTTCTGTGGGGTCGGTTGTTGGAGACATGGACAACACATACACCACAAAGCTCCATGTGGCAGCCTCCAGTTAATTCTTCCAAATCCTTTTATAAGAGTTCCAATTACACATGTTATTGGTTGAGGTCTTAGCCCCATCCAGCTCTCTGGCCAGTGATACATCTGCATTTAGAACTGGATGACACTGGCTGAGTCCTTGTGTAGATTGAATCCAACCTGTCCTTGCTCACCCAGGGACTCCAATGCCACATTTTGCAGACACATCTACTCTTTCCTCACCACCCTCTCCTTTCCATTCTCATTTGACTCAGTGAACACCAAGCTATCATATGATCAACAAGATCTCCATGTATCTACTTTCCAGCAATGCTGGGTATGATATAGGCAATTAACTCCTACTTCTGGCTCCCACTGCTCCCCACTTTTTGGCTCTTCCTTTGTTCTCTGTTTTCTAGCTCCTAAACTTCATCTTCATGAACTCAAGCAATCACATCCTTTACTCCACTGCCCTTTTCCTGTAAGATTTTCCCCTATGGTCCCATGTACTGCTCTGTCATTCTCTAGGTTTGAATGACCTGTGTTCCTCCTCGGTGACTGAGTGGTTTAATCAAACTGGACAGAAATTGACTTCTCTTCAAACAGAAGGCAGAAAAAATCTTTTTCTTCTGTGTATAAATTGTCCGTCAAAAGGAGATGTTTTCTAGCAGCACAGTCTCTACTTTACCTTTACCATGAACCAAAGTGTGAATAATAAATTATTGTGGCAATCCTCTTCATGGCAGTTTAAACTACTACATTTTATTTTACACTTGCAATATATTAGGTGCACACATACAATTGTCACAGCTCGGCTGGTAAGTGGCTCAGTTGTATCAATTCAGGATCTGCAGTACCTTGATTCAGTGATTGGCTTGGAGCTTCTACAAAGAGAAACTACAAAAAAGGTGTGAACTTGTCTTAACCTTAATCTTAAATCTATCTACCTAAGGCTGAAGCGATCACACATGATCAGTGGGGATGGTAAATGAAGTCACTAATTAGCCCTCTGTGATGATGCAGCTGGTTCACTGGAAACAGATGGAGTTGTGCATTAAAAATCCTTCTTTGCAATTCTGGGACACTTGCAGACTGATATTTTGATCTCTGTGGGTTTTCTCAAGACTGGCAGGAACATGGAGCAAAGGTAAGTACTTTCTTGCACAAGTCAGAAAGACTACTAATAAAAAATCAAACCTTCCCAAATAAAAGACTGGTGGGATTCATTTGACTTGTATAAATTTTCCTAGATCGACTCCTGGATGCACTTCAAGTGTGCAATATTATTTCCTAAGTCCAGCAAGTCAAAAGCAACTGAAAACAAAGTCTGAAACCGAGAGAGGCCAGTAACTTTTATTTACAGTCAGTAATTCATCAACTTACTGAAGCTTGTGAAAAACAGCAAGTGATCTTCTGTTGGCATATGCAGTCATATTACACTATAAAATGTCAGTCAGGAAATTGAACTGAAATAGATATGTAACCCAAGAAGTTTATGGACTACAGCTCTCAGTGAATGACCTGTTTGTGAAGGAAGTGGATGCTGAAAATCAAGAAGTATGCATTCAGATCCAAGGCAAAGAACAACCTGGCAAGGAAAGCTTTTAAATTGATTGAGAACAGCTAAAGTGAGGGAAAAGGAACAATATGATCATAATAGTTCATAACAGTTTCTGGTTTATTTCACAGCACTTGTACCACCTGGTGATGTGATTTTGCAAAGCCAGTTCTTATCCCAGAGGCACAAACTGTTATTTTACATCAAATAATAGTCTTCCAGATTTTTCATCAAGAACTGTTATATCAAATTTCTTCAGGAATGGATTTCTCAAGGATTCTAGAAAGCAATTGTGAGATTAAATTATGAGATTAAATATGTGATTATCATATCACCTCAATTGGTGAACCTCTCAGGGCTTGACAGAGAATTATGAGGGTTCAGAACTTAAAACTATGTCTAAGAAAAACCTATGTGCTACAGGGAAGTGTGTTAGTTGGTAATCTGCACTTTGGTATCCCAAGTCAACCATGATGCTATTTCATTAGTATAGAATAATAAATGAGCTTCCCAATATTTTTCATTTAAGGTCTTTCATCCCTTTCCACAAGGATAACTGCCACTGCAACCTAATCAGATTCTAAGTCCTTTCCTTCTGAATTTGTCCTTTAGGTCTGTTTGTAAGAATTGACTATACTTTTCTGTCCTAAAATACTCAAGTTTATTGTTACGGTGAGCTCATGGCACCCTTTTTCCCCCCTTTCCCCCAGGCCTCTGTGACTCTGATCAAGATAACCCCTGGATCCTCCTTCCTGCCCCAACGGGGTTGGCGGGGAGCCAGGAAAGCCCACCCTGTCCAAAACCTATATAGACCCCTAAAACTTCCTGCTCTCTCTCTTTTGCCCCGCTCTCCCATGGACACCACAGAATAAAGAGAGCTGTTCCAACACCCTGGGTAAGAGCCTCTTTTGAATACCTTTCCCTCTCCTGGTATTCCTCCCCTCACAGCCCCATATCTCTGAGCTGGTCGGATTATTCGGGGGGCTGCGTAGAGGGGGGGAAAACACCAGAAATTACAGTTTATTATTATGTTTAAATAGTTATTGCATATAGAGTTTCTTATATATTTTGCACTTTGTTGTTTTCAGTTTAAATAATAAAGTTTAAACAGTGTTTTTGAGAGTTTTACACTTTTTGAGATCCCTGTGTTTTGACGTTTCAGTTATGTTCTGACTGTAGTTACAAACAGATCTCAGATACTTCTGCTTTTACTGTGTCCTAATTCTGGGCTTACAAGAAAGACAGGGATATACTGCAGTGAGTCCAGCAAAGGGCCTTGAAGATGAGGAAGGAACTGGAGTATTCTTTCTATGAGGAAAGGCTGAGAGAAAGGAAGAGAAGGGAAGAGAAGGCTCAAGAGGGTCTTAACAGTTATAAATGCATTTAGTGCACATAGGAGCACCTGAAGGGAGGGTGCAAAGAGTATGGAGACAACTACTTCTCAGTGGTGTCCAGAGGCAGGACAAGAGGCAGTGGGCACAAACTGAAACACAGGTTTCCCCTGAATATGAGCAACAGGAAACACTTCTTGCTGTGAGGTTGACCAAGCACTAGCACAGATTGCCCAGGAAAGTGGTGGAGTATCTGTGGAGATATTTAAAAAAAACAGTTGGAGTTGGTCCTGGATGAGTGGCTCTAGGTGTCCCTGCTTGAACAGAGGGCTTGGACCAGGTGACCTCTGGAGGTCCAACCTCCACCCTTCTCTGATTCTGTGACATCCATCTTTAATAAGATGGAACAGAATCTGTGGAAAATAAAGGCAGGGAATCATCTATGATGGCTAAAAAACTGCTGTCAGCATTCATTGAAATAGTAACTACTGATCTATAACAACAGATTATTTTAGAAAATAAATCTGAAAATAGTGTGAAGGAAACAGCACAGAAATTCAACTCAGATAGAAGAGAGGAACCAATTTTAGAAATAAGGGATGGGATCTGATGTTGCTCAGGTCAGACCATCGCATGCAAATGGGAGCAAGGAGATGCTTATTCAGCAACTTTTGCCTGGTGTCCTCATGAAATTCATAAAACCTTTGAAAAGGTGACTTCATACTTATACTGACCTCTGTAGATTCTGCATTCCTTGATACATCAGAGGCTTATGGACGAGAAATTAAAGAATGGAAAATGCAGCAGCTCTGCAGCATCAGACCTGTTCTGAATAATCTCTTATTTTATAAGCACCTCACCAAATCAGCTTCAAAACAACACAAAGAAGCCTCCAATACTTGACTGTTTCCCCTTGCAGATCCAGCTGACAATCTGAGTCCCAACTGATGATCTAAACAAGCAATAAATCTTTTACTGTATGCTGCAGTTTTCTCTAGAGTCAGCATGGTTATTATATTTGCTTTTCCTTTTATTATCTCAGCATCAGCATTTTACTTCAGCTTTTTAAATGCATAAAAATATAAGATATTTGTTCGGATTTTGGTTCCCAAAGATATAGAACAGAGCTAATATTTATTTATTTGCATGATGCAAAAGAAATCAAAAATTATTTCTATTGTATGTATGCCAGTAGGCTAGCTCCTTTATACTATTTATGATATTTAATGCCTTCACACTTTATCAGAAGACAAAGCATTCCAGGCCAGGCATAGGAGCAGCAGCCCAGGAAGGACCTCTAGCTTATCCTCTGGGGTTTCAGATGCACCCAAGTGCAAAATAAATTTTAGGCTTCTACTGAGGCAGACTATCTGATGGATAACAGGTCATAGCACCTGCATTCACCCTCTCAGCTTTCTTAAGCATTGAGGTATTTATTCAGGTTTACTCGCTCCATCTTTCTATACTCACTCTGCCCACTAGTAGAGATACACATCCAGACACTCATCCCAGCATGCTCTTTCCCCACCTAAACCAGCAAAGCAAGAGCCCTTCTCTTCTTCGCCAAGCATGAGATGTGTCCTCTGGTACCTTGGTGAATGCAGGTGATAGGTTCTTCCTGCTATGGGCTCGATGAAAGGGGAGTGAACAGACCATGGGCAGCAGGGCAAAGTGCAAATGTACACCTTTAAAATCAGGGTGAAAAGATATTCAGGGTCTATAATGTGTAGTGCTGGTATAGAAAGTGCTCTTCTGCTTTCCCACCATAGCAGGATTGACTGCTAAGCTGGGAGTGAGGGTGTTAAGTCCAACATGCCTTCTACTGCTGCTCACAGTCCAAAAACTGAGACTTAATTAAATTGCAGGAGAAAGCTTTCCCTCTGCCTGGCTGTCTTGCAGTTCTGTCTGCTCAATGAAGCAGGGAAAATTATGTTCAGACTGAATAAAAACAATGCATTTTCCAAATGACAACAGCTTTTGATAAGATACTCAGCTGGTAATGAGAAATGCAGAGCAGACAGTGGGGCTGACTGGAGGGTCAGATAAGCAAATTAACAAAACCTTCAAAGGCAGAGGGAAGAGAAATCACAGGAAGTTGTAGACAGGCAGAAATGGCAGTTTGAAAGGGCTAATAACTGAACTGCAGCATATTTTATAATTCCTTTATAACCTACCATGTTTTACAAAATTTCCTATATAAGATTTATAAGGCTTATGAAAAGTTTAACAGCTTCCCCGCTTGGCTCTGACCCATCATTCATTTGACCGTCTGCAGCCACTGCTTTCCTGTCAATTAATATGGCATAATGGTTGATCTTCTCCAAAGGAGCAAAATGTAATTTATTTGCACTGATACTACTCATTCCAGACCAAGTTAAGATACTGACTGCTAACATTACTAAACCTTCTACCTCCTGATTAAAATGACAGAAGTAGGGAGCCGCGTATAAGGACTGTGAACCCAGTCAAGTAGTACGCCAAAGATTCAAACTGTGCTTTTCTTGTGGAAGATCAGGTGTTACATGAAATACATGAAAATGATAGGTATGGAACAATGACAAGAAGCATTCCTACCTTCTGCCAAGGTGTAATAATCCCTTCATCCTTCTCTTAAGCATCACCACCTGATGGGCAGTATAGACAACATTCATCGTGGGAAGGCTGAAATACAGTTTACAGGGTAGCACTCAGAAAATACACTGCTGAACTCCTTTGGAAGAGGGTACAGAGACAGCAACTTATTTGGGCTTCTGTTAAACTAATTCCAGAATTCTCTGCTTTTTAAGCCAAAATATTTTAACTAATGCAAAAACATCCTTCCTAAAAGACTAGATACATTACCTCACTGGGATTTTCAAAAACACTCAGCTTGGACTATCACAAAAGCTTTACCTCACTGTATTGTCATTTGAAAATCTCTGTAAAACGTGTAGGAATATGGCTTTTTGTGTGAAATGCTGAATGAAAAATCATAGTAAAACTGACAGAAATATTTTAGGTATGTCAGTAAACTTGGGTGTGTTTTTTTTTTAGGTATGTCAAGTGTGATGTGGTATATAGACAATTCTGCCACTTCTATAGCATCACCCACACAGGCATCTCTGGTTTTTGATACCTTGGAAGAAAGCAATGTCTCTAAAAATGTTCAGTGTATGCTTCCCTTGTTGGTTTTGTGTTATTACATGACAGTAAAGGTACTTAGAGCAAGACCAACTACATTGGCTGCTCATTTTTGGTTGCATTTTATTATGCAAACTTAGCGTCACACTTCAGGTGGCTTTTGACATCAGTTCTGCAAGCACAAATGAGCAATGACCCATTTGTGACAATGGTTAGGTCACAAAGCAGCTGAAACCAAACTACATTTTTATGAAAGCTCCCTTTTCATTTGAAAAGGAAATAGCAGCAGAAGTTTGTCTGTGACTGTGCTGATTCCTTTTCACACTTCAGATAGAACTGGATATTCTCCATTGAGGGTTTTTTGCTTGTTTGTTTGTTTGCTTGTTTATTATTAATTATCCTCAATTTCTAGTATTTCTTCTAAAAAAAAAGGAAAACAAAACCAGCATATTTTTGAGACTATTATGTATTGGCATGGGTAGGGTTCTTCTGGGATCTACTTGGTATCCATGGGATTACTGAAGGGACATGATGAAGGCATATGATCTGACAGCAGACCAGTCCGAGTTTCCTTTGCTTTGACTTCTAATGCCTCAGCAGTCTTCTGAAGATATTCTGCAAAGGTACAGACAATTTCTGCTGTCATTAAGGGAGATGACTTATTAATTATTTAAAACATATAAACAAAAATAATACCCCTCAACCTAGTGGAGCAGCATTTACTACATAAGAACCAACTCAAGACAGGTATGAATATATCAGATGGTGATTTTATGTGAAAATAGGTAAATTTGATTGCATTTACTTCCTTCAAGCAGAATATCAAAATATTAAACCCAGGGTATTAAAACTGACAGTTCTGCACAAGAGAAGTCCTATCTATTTCCACGATACTAAGAAAATTATTTCTTAGAATATTTTATATTAACAGAGTTTATCCAAGTACTTTACATAAGAAGTGCATTTTTAGAACAAGTACTTTTATTTTTTAAACTATCTAATATTTCAGATGTATAATAGTGTGTATGCATACAGTACAATAGCTGATGGGTTGTGCAGTATCAAAGGCACTTAAATATTATTGCGATTGCATTAGCACAGGACAACACGAATAATATGCAAAACCTGCCTGCTACTGTTGAGCAAGTAGTACATGACACTTCATTTCATATTGCCATGTTGCACAGAGGGGAAAAAAGGTTTTTAGCATTTCTGCTCCTGTAAAACTCTGTGAAACAACATTATCAAGTTAATATAAAAACCACAAGAAACAGAGTCAAGGGTAATTTTTAAGTCAAAAGGAGGTATGGAAAAAAAAAATTAATATATTTGTGACCTGTTTGAACTTAATGACTTCTTTAAGTATGCATGGGTTACAGCAACAAGCAGAAATTGGTCATTATTGAGAAACTTGCCTGGCAGACTGTGCTGGTGAATTCTTGCAGCTGATAAGTCCCTGTGTCCTTGTGATGCAGCAGCTCACACAGAACATCTGACTCCTCCAGCAATGCTTTGTTCAGTGGGTGGCTGGGACTCTGAGAGCGGGGACTCGTGTACTTTCGTACCATTTTTTTGCAATAAAAAAAAACTGCTCAGCATTTGGAAAAGTTTATGCTGGAGTATTTGATTGAATATTTTTACACTGGGGACTCATTTCGAAAATTCTTGATTGCACCTTTAGCAAAATCATGGAAATCACTCCTCTGCGTTAACTAGAATGGAAGATACTTCCAGGAAATGGCAGAAGAGTTTAGCACTTACCTTTGAGAAGAGCAATAAAGTTCTGACTTAGAGTTTATTTATGCATGTAAATGTGGTGATAAGGTTTGCTTGAGTTTTACACAATGATAACTCAATGAATGGATTTAGAATTGCAGGAAGGAAATTTTAGTAGCAAGATGGGATTTTGGAGGACATGTAGCTTGTATCCTTCAATGCATTGCATTCTCTAACTTTTTTAATTCTTTCAGGCTTGACTTGAAGTCTAAATTTCTCATTTCTCATTGTTGGAGTAATTTACCTGTTTTCCTATATTTTATTAACAACAATCTTAAAAATACCTTAAATACTTTAAAATATTTGTAACTGTACCTTATGATGAGTATGATTGGTATGATGATACTGTGTCCTGTTTAGCAGATCTTACAGTTACAGAGACTATAAGAATTATCATTCCACCTTTCTAGGAATTTCCTTTACTCCACAGTCTCTATTACATTACCCAGTGTGCCTTTTTAGTACCAAATGACAGCATTTCTGTCATTCTTCTGGTGTGCAGCATAATGTACATGCATCACTGACAGAAAAATTTTGCTACAACACATAAATTTTCCTGAGTTTTGGCCCTTCACTGATCTGTGTTGAAAAAAATCCAACCCTCCCCTTTTTCCTGTTACAGTTCTTCAGTTATCTGTAGACTGTTATCCTGTCTCCCTTTTTTCATCTCTTATCCAAGCTAATAATATGTTAGTTCTTTTAATCTTTCCTTGTAACTTGGAAATTCCTAGACCCTAGACAGAGGTTCTTGCTTTTCTGTAAGCTTCCTCTAATTTTTTTATATTTATCTATTGACATAATGCCCAGGACAAAATTGTATTGTAGAGGTGTCATATTCTCAACGTCCAGTTATATGCAGAGATCTAATAATTTCAAGCCACAGCACATGATTATTATACTAATGAAAATTTCTTTGGGCTTTCAGGTACTCTTATCACACCTAGAATCTCATTTGTATTCATCCAGTCCCTCATTCCTTTTGCCATTCCTACTTTAATGTTTCTTTTATCTATTTAATTATAGATATATTGTAATTACCAAAAAATCTTAACTGATCACAATATCCAACTGAATTCTTTCATTTATGTTCCTAATGTTTTTAGGCTACTGCTTATTATCTCTGATATGATGGGTGGTATTTACATATCCCAAGTTGTCATAGACCCTGAATTTTATGTAGTTGCAATTTAATATTTAAACAAAACTTTAAGTGAATGCAGTTGAAACAATTTAAAGTCATATGCAAAAATAGTGATTTATCACATTACAGAAAATTGTTAATTCATCCCTTACCTTTCTTTGCAATATTTTTCTTAAAAATAGCCAGTTTACTAAGTCACTAGGTACTAGAATAAGCAATGTGGTTTACATCAGCAAAGTGTGAGTTAAGACAAATTAAAATATTTTTGTAAAGATCCTCTATCACCTGGTTATTTCTCCCTCTCAAACTAAAAAAAAAAAAAACAGGTATTTTTAAGGAAATGTTTCTTGAGCACAAAGGCACAATGATCAGAAGCCATTAACCTTCAAATGCCTAATTTTGGTTGTGCTGATCTTATATTTCCTCTGCCTTTTTTATCTTTCACTTTATCTATTATCTGTGCTTTAGCACTCTTTAAGGTCAATCCTGAGTTTTACCTCTGGTATTTGGCCTTAATCCTCCCAGTGTAGCTTTAAAGCAGTCTTCTCTTCCTCTAGAACACACACATTTTTACATGTCTTACCTTGCTCATTTCCTGGCTTAAATTACATGATCATAATATCAAGAACAAGCATTTTCTGTAAGAGGCTGAAGAAATCTTCCCCTCCACATTTTCAAGACCAAAAAATACATCCTGAGTCCTAAGCTTCACAGCCTCCTTAGCCTTTTGCCGCCTCCCATCACTTCAGGGCATGTTGTCACACAGGTTTCTCCAGCAGCACAGGACAGCTGTCCAGTTCTTTTATTCATGGCATAGCAGTCTGAAGGCACTTCAGCTGTCTACTCAATGGCTCAGAGTTCCTGTTATCCTCCCAAGGATGACCTGCGTACACTCGTGTTCAATAGCACTCCATCAAGCACTGCCATCTTCCGTGCTGCTCCAAGAGTCAACTCAGTCTTCCTTGTTGCCCTCCTCTCTTTGAAAGGAGGTGAGCCCTCTTCTGTGGGACTGTTCTGTGAGAGCTCGTGAGGGACATGCAGCCTCACTGTCTAGAGTGAGTGTCCCTTGTTCTTGGAGCTCCTAAGAGGTCAGTGTAGACTCTGGGGGAGCCTTATAGGCTTGAATCTTATCATTTTAGAACTGAATATTTCCATTCTACCTCTTCTATCCTACATAATGTCCAAATGAAGCTATTCTGGGGAAAACTCAGAAAGTGTTAGCAAAGATATATCCTTCCACACACTCCTTGCTTTCAACGATATAATCTGGAATACACTTCTCTGCTGGAAAGGACATTCAGGGAGACATACACGTCAAAATTTTTTAACTGCCAGTGAATATGAATGATATCAATGTCTGGTACTGAGAGCGGCCAGGCAGGCCTGTAGAGGGGCTTCTGAAAAATAATTCTGCTTTGTCCTGTATCAACAAGTTCTCCCTAACTTTTCAAGGAAGGAAATGCCTCTTAGGATTAATGCAGTTATCCATGGTCTGTCTTGCAGGCACTCTGAGCAGTCAAATAAACCAGCCTCAGTTGCTTCAAACTGCTAGACCATGACTGGAAGATCTAGACAGCTGTCCTAATACCAGTATTTCAACAGTGTTCCTCTGTGTATCCCAGTCTCACAAGAAATTTCAAGCTTTATGTCCCAGATATCTGAGTTCATCCCTGGAAAGTTACGGATTTTTCTGGTTGGAGACATTTTTCCCATTTCTTCTCTTCTTCAAAGAATCTCTTCCATATTAGGGACAGATAACAGGCTATGACGCTGGCCTTAGAAAGAGATTAGCTGTTGCTCTCCTATTTACAAAAAATCACACACTGAGCATGAGTGATTTCTGCCCATAAAAGGAAACTACATTTTCTTGGAGTCTTTGCCAAAAGTGACCTCCCCTTGGGGTGTCCCAAAAAATTTCCATTTCAAGACCAGATAGATGGGGTCCCATACCCACTTTTCTTAAGCTTGACAGACTTGATGTACCTAGGAGAAATTCTGTGTCCAGAAGATCTGCCTGTAAGAGGATTTTTCTATGAGGTATGTTTTCTTGGGTACTATACATGGAGAACCAATGAAAGGAGGAAGAATGGATGCATGTTTGCAGGTTTTCCTCTTAATTTATCTCTTTTAGACAATATATCTCCAATAATTCTGCCTATACCTCTCCCTTCGGTAGTCTTATTAAATATGAATAATCTTAAAATGAGACGTGCTGAAATATGCTTAATTTAGTTCAATTTCCATTTCCATTGAAGCCATGAGGAATTTTGCCAGAAATACCAGCAGGAGTAGTGCTAGTCTTGCAGTGCTTACTGTGGACTTTGATCCTGTTGATGGTTATGTTTAGGAATATGCATCCTGGGCCTGTGCATGAAGTTGGTCACCTGTGTGAATGCTTCCAGACAGACTATCAGATTCTGATACTACAATTATTCATGCCTGAACTCCACCTCAAACACAACAGTGTCCATACTTAATATGTTTTCTGTACTTTCAAAGCCCCTGGTGAAGGAGGTCATCCCCTTCATGGTGCTTTGAATTAAGACCTGTATTTTTTTTCCTGGCTCATACTGCAATGTGCAGAATACTCACGCAAAGTTAATCTTCCTAAGGGGAAATAAAAGCCAAGCGACTTTCTCATGTTTTGAACCCATTTATTTGTTGCTGTGCATTTAATATTGGAAGAAATTATAATTTATTAAACATGCAAAGCCTGACAGAGTAATTTTGCTGCTCCTGAGCGAGTATCTTTGGGTAATGATATTTCTAATAAATGGTTTATATATTTTTCATAATTTTAATGTCAAGCAAATTTTGAACAGAGAGAGTGAAATTACCAATATGGGTAGATAATAATATCATATTCAAGAAGATGTGCCTGCTCAACTATGTAAAAGGATACATGCTGCCTTTAGGAAACCATTTCTGAGACTTTTCAATTAAAGCTGTAAACTGGTAATGATGCCTGTCAATTGATGAAATAACCTATTTCATCTACAGATAGGAATATTTTTGTAATTTTGATTGAACAAAATGTCTCCAAACAAGCACATCACCTTATTTGTGGCTTTTTTGCTCTTCCAGTCTTCCAGAGGTATTGGCATTCTTAGTACCAAGTAGAAATATTTTCTTTATGAATATGTCATATATTCCTTTCTACCATTGCTTCCTCTTACAGAAGTAAACACAGTATTTATCATTCCATTCCCTCTATATTAAATACAAAAATAACTCTAATTAGACATAGAAAAAGCAGCTTTTATTCGTATTCTCACTGGTTTACATGAAACGAGGTGTCGTAGAAGTTGTACTCTAGGCTTTATAATCTTCTGAATGTACTTGGTGAGTGCCATTTTGTTCTTATTGCTACTGCTCTCAAATGGCTTTCTCAATTTCATCCAATCTAGTTTTTGAGAAACACTATCAAGGTATGAAGAGACTAACAATGAAAACGAAACTAGTAGCTGGAGGCAATTGCATCAGAAAAAATACTATCGTGTTATGACTGCAAACAGTAGCATCAAATGTGAAAATAGACTTTCAAATTAATTAGCATTTAAGGGAAATGGGCTTGGGATAGTTATCACACTGCTTTTAAGCAGCTATGTTACCGGTACATCTCTGCTTTCTATTCCTCGCTAGAGAAAAATAAATAAATAAACCTTCCTAGTTTTAAATCTGTTCTATGTTCATACTTCTTGACAAATAAGGGTTCAGAAAAACAAAACAAAATAAAACAAAACAAAACAAAACAAAACGACACGAAACAATGGCATTTCCCTGTTCCTCACAGGTCCAGTGAAAGGTGCCTATTCTTCTCAAAGGCAAAATACAATTTATTGATACTATATATGTGTGTGGGAATAAGCATACTCTTCTCCATCTCCCTTGCTGTTACTCTGCCAAAATCCTTTAGGGCACCTCTTTGTGAGGCTATGACCAGCCCACTGCAGCTACAAATGGATGTAAAGAGACTGGATCTTGCACACTCTTCATCACCACTCACCACCTCAAGCCCTATTTCACATACCTTTTCTCTTTTTCCCTCTAAGCCTGTATAGTGCTTCCAAAGTGGCTGATACAAGTAATCAGGGTCACAGAAGATGTGCATTAACTTCTTGGGACTTCAAGGTTTTCAAATAATCTGAACACCAGGAGTACTAAACCTTTTATTATATCCCATTTCCCCTTGAGCATTCCAGCCCAGCAAAAAAAGAAATAAATAAATCGTTCTTTATTGTCATCTTCCTGCAAGGATGGTAATAGCTGCAAAGAGAAAAATAACAGAACTTGAGGCAGTTACACTGCTGCTATGATAAATGAGTAATCTTTGCACATTTGCATCTACTTTCTTTAATATTTTTCACATACAGATACTTCATGGATTGGAAGAACGATGTGGACAGCTACTTTACAATAGATGCTACTGAAGGAACCATTGCTACTAATGAATTACTGGACAGAGAAAGCACAGCACAATACAATTTCTCTATAATTGCAAGTAAAGTTAGTAAGTATGACACAAACTTAATTAATATGCTAATATGGTATTTTTCTCAGAATATAATGCTCAGGTATAAATATAATGTGAGGAGTACTTGAATTGCCAAGAATTTATTTAAGAAGGTTCAATGAATATCATTTTCCCAGACTCATGAGGATAATTGTGATGTTCAATCAGCCCTCTTTAGTAAGGTTTTGCTAGCAGACCTCATGTAACCACAGTTCCTTTAGAAGCTGAAAAACATTTTGTCAGCATGGAGAGTAGGAGGAGCTGTATGGATGACTTCCAGTTCTGATTTCTGATTTTGTAAGTCACTTCATAGGAAATTAGGTTAGTCAAATAACAGGTCAGTCAATGTGCTTTTTGAAGGAAGAATAATCTAAAGAGTAATTTGATAGTCAGACAGAAAGTACACTACAAGTAAGTCAAGATTTAATACCCTAAATGAACTAATCAGTGTGCTGCATCTCTGCTCTCTTCTCTCTGCCCAAAATTTTATGCCTAACCGTTTCTTTTCCTATGTGATTTGTGGTGGGATAGTTTCATTTCTTGTCTTTTTGTCTTTTTCATAGTCTTTTTTTTATAAGAAGTCCCTTCTTTCACTATATTATGTACCTGCAACTTTACTAATTGCCATCCATGTGTGTGACATTTCTCATTCATGGTCTTGTCCAACTGTAACTCTCATGGGTGTATCTCATGCTTTGAATACAAGTCTTTTGTTCACTCAGCAGTTGTTTAAAGGCCACCGAATTCTTTCTGTTGACATCAATAGGCTGTAGAAGGGGATCCTGCTGTATTTCTGATTCATTCTGTGTTGTTTATGTGTCAGAAAAGGCATACATGTTATTTCTGTAGCAAATAACATAGGTATTTTTAATTAATTGCTTAGCTGGGTCTTCAAATGTTAATACATGCTACTAACAGAGAGAAAGACTTGGGAAGCAGAGATGGTATATATTATTTCAGATTTAAAAAAAAATCATGAATTCTCAGTTATAGTTATCTCAAAAACAACCATGGGTTTACTCCTTGGAACCTGAAAATATAAAGAGAACACCAGTCAAATGAACACTTGAATTTTATCACTAGATTGGTAAAGACATACACTAACAGAGAAGCCTAAGCTTCAAAAGTGGTTGAGTCCATGGAGATACATGTGTAGGTGTGTATTCACAGAAAAACTAGCAGAACAGTAATTTGTTTCCAGAGAAACTGAAAGGCAGGTAGATGCAGAAAGAAGGTCTCATCATGATCTGTGTTTCATTAAAACTTAACTATTTAGGCTTAGTAGTGGGAAAAGGACATTTGAGATTTATAATTTCTTTTTCCTGCAGCAAGGGAAACAGTTTTAGTAAACTTTCGTAAACTTTAATAAACAGATTTAAATCTGTTTATTATTCCCAAGAGTAATTAAAGATATCAAAAACCCTGAAATTTATTTGCCCATGGACACATATATATAATAATATGACATTTAAGCAGAGCTGTAGCAAATAGTATATATTTTGATATCCCCAATTTTATCAATTGCTATGCTAAGAATCTGCACCTAAAGCATATCTGTGCTTTACTGCAGCAGATCCCAAAATATTCATACATTGACCATTATCTGTAATGGTAACAATTGCCATACCTCTACTATACTAGTACCTGGCAAAATGTGGTAGGATTTGAAGTACAGTAATTGTCAAAACATTATGTGCAATTGTCTGACTAAGAGCGTAGGATAAAAGATGGAGGATTGAGGGATGACACAGTGCACAAAAGCAAAAAATAATGGTTAGAGAGAACAAAATTGAAAAAAATTGAGGAGAAATTGCTATATTTGAAGAAATATTGATATAAAAAATTGCTGTCCAGTGCTGGCATAGAAACTGAAACTGTCATCCTTTATCACAGCAAAAATGCACTGAGAAGTGCTTTGGCATATACATGACTAGAAAAATAGATGGCCCATTATTGAAATTAGCTGCATAAACTGTCTTCAGAGAAGAACAGACAGTATTGTTATTGAAGTATTTCCACTTCCTGGTGACTTATCTCTCTATAAGGAAATATATATATATAATATATAATTTTACAAATATAATATATCTTCATAAAATAAGACTAGACTCATGACTAGTAGCAGTCAGATTACGTTATTTAAAAACATCATTGCTAAGATTTTGTTTTCTCATTGTTAGAGAAAAGCAACACCTCCTACACTTTTTAGGCACATCCTAATGGTCATTCTGTAAACTAACTTTACTTGAATTGTCCCTGAATGGAGATGTTTTTAAGAAGGAGATGGATGATGCTGAGAAGGCAGCTGAATGTAGAACATCCCTAACCCATGCATAAATATAAAGTTCAGGTTTTATATAGAACAAAGTGCTTGAGTAGGTGAAGGTTGTTTCAGACTCACATTATTTTCCCCCATTTCACTTCCCAATTCCTCTGACTTTTTTTCATTATGTGGCTATATTTAACTTTAGCTTGTTGTTTTATTTCTTTATAATTAAAATAAATCAACACTCTAGTAGTCTGCATGGTTGCTGTTTCTGAACATTTTTGATGCCACAGAACCTATCCAAATTAATAAATTGAGCATGGCTCTCATTCATTTCAAGTACAAAGGCCAGCTGCCATTAAGTAACTTATTTCTATGCCTTCTTACCTTCCAGAGTCCCCCTTTAAGAGTAGTCCCCACCCTTACTAATTCCCAGCATATGCATGTGAATTGTCCACAAGACCACTGGTTGCCCCAGGCTAAAACTGTACCAAGAGCTGCTATAGGAGAATAGTGGCATAAAAAAATCACAGTGCAGTGTTAAAATTTCCTCCATATGCTGCCTAATTACCTAATATGGGAATGTTTTTTCCATTTTACGAAAGAGGAGATAGATAAAATTCATAAGAACTTAATTCTGCTTTCCTATCCTCAAGTCATAATTTAAGAGTAAAAATGACGTAATAATCTTTCCTGTCTAAACCATCTTCCTAACTTCCCTATGTCTAGGCCCAAATTTTGAGAATGTTAAAGAAACCTCACCTTAAATCTCAAGATGGAGTTGATCTCCAGCGTACCATAACTGGGATTAAATAATCAGTAGTTCCCCTCAATAGTCAGTATCTATTTTCTCAGATACCTTGGATTTTCACAAGTTCATTATTCAAAGATGTTACATGTTTTCTACTGCTGTAAGAGCTTTGAACCATTATGATGCTGACAAATGATGGTAATCAAGCAAAAAAAAAAATGAAGCAGGATGGTCACTGTCTTACAGACAGGAAAAACAAGGGAAAATTAAGTCAGCTAATTAATTAGGTTGATTAAATAAATTAATGAAGCTAACTAATTTCCCTATATCTTACAGGAAGAATCGAAACATGAAATCAGTTTCTTAATTTCTACACTCATGATTTAACCAGTTTGTCTTCTCATCTGTGTAATCTAGGTTTAAAGGCAAAAGCAGATGTTTTTAGTGACTCACTCACTGACAGTAGTATGTACATCACAATTGTGTTCACAGGGTCCATGAAGACTTGATTTTGAGAGAAACAACAACCAAAAACCAGAGAAAATGGAGGTCAAGTCTGCAAAGTAGTGTTTTAAATGCAATTCTTCATGCTTGTTCACATCAAGTATTACAGGTCTTTGGTATTACATAGTAATTCAAAGCTGTACACAATCTTCTTGTAGTCTTTATTTATATACACAAGTAGTTAAAGTGATGTTAGTGCAAACTAGAAAGAAAATCATATAAACAAAATGAAAACCTAAAGTAGGTTCATCTTAGGCTCTGGTGGTTCTGTTTACTTTCATATCTGACTTTTCCAGACCATTTATGCAAGGTAAAATTCTAGTTTGCAAAAATACTTATGAATAGAAGATTTTTGCCTCTAATATAGCTTTCAAAGAACTACAGAGAATAAATCAGATACCATCAGTGAGAAATAAATTTCAAATTTATACTCATATTCATGCATATTTCCAGAGCATGCTATCCTGTTGTGATTTTAAGGGGGGGGAAAAAGTCAAATACTTCTGTTTATTTTAAAAATATAGGTCACATACTACCTAAACTGTTGCAAAAAGTAGAAAAAAGTAATTTATACAAGATAGTTTACAAAAATATGACCTAAAAATCTTCTTAAAGAAACTGATATGTCTAACAGAAATTATCAAAATCATCTGATATTTTCATGTACATGATGCATACATTTTGAATACATTCAAAAGTTTTATTGGAAAGGCACTGTGAACATATTCCTAAAAGGAAATGGACATCTATGCCTGTATTTTGGTGGCAACGCATTAGTCTCTAATCGGTTTGAAGAATATGTCCTGAACCCCTGTTTCTCAGTGTTATACCTTAAAATGAACAGACACACAAAAACATCTAAAACAAAACCTGAGTTTCTCCATGTCAGTTATATCTCCTTTTCAGTGAGTACTGCTCGGAGGCAAGTTTTAGGTCAGATTGTTTCTCCTGGTAGCTGTGTGAATTTGACCTGTTCAGGGATTTTCTCATCTCTCTATAGAGGTGTTGCCCTTTAATTCCTGTTAGCAAAGGAACCAATTCAACTGTGAACAAGTGATCTAGATTTCTTCCAGCTCTTTAGGCTTTTAAAGAATGAGTACCCAATTTCCTAGCTGCTAGACCAAACTGTGTCTTTGATTGTACTGCACAATGCCCTCCTCCACAGAGACATTCTGCAAGTAGAGATGATGCTGAATTGGAAATGAATGAGAATTCAAAGAGATGTCATTATATATTTTCTCTATTAAATATTAAATATTTCTCTATTAAATTCATAGGTAGGGACTACAAAAGTGTGATCTGGGTAGTGCATTTTTGTTGTCTTCTAGGTTACAAGCTGTGTTTATAGCTTGGTCAGTTTACCTACTGCTTGTTAAATAAGTAAAACAAAGTTCATCTTGTAGCTAGTCCTATGTAACTAAGAAATCGTTGGGGAATAGCTTTGGTTTTGACAGAGATCTCATGAAACTACTACTGCATTTAGTAGTTCCTAAGAATAAGGAAGAAAGCATGCAAATTTTTTACAGTGACAACATGAAGAGACTTGCCCCTTGCTGTGTTAGTTATAAACAAAAGAATTGCCAAGGTGCAAAGCAGGTGTCCAATGCAAATAATTTGAAGGGTCCATTGAGGGCCATGAAGATGATCAGAGGGTTGGAGCATGTCTCCTATGAAGACAGGCTGAGACAATTGAGTTTTTACAGCCTGGAGAAGAGAACGCGCTGGGATGACCTAATTGTTTCCTTCCAGTACCTGAAGGAAGCGTACAAGAAAGCTGGACTTTTGACAGCAACATGTAATGACAGGACAAGGGGGAATGGCTTCAAACTGAATGAGAGTAGATTTGGATTGGGTATGAGGTAGAAATTCTTTACAGTGAGGGTGCTGAGTCACTGGCACAGGTTGCCCAGAGGAGTTGTGAGTGCCCCATCCCTAGAAGTGTCCAAGACCAAGTTGCAAGGGATTTTGAGAAATCTGGTCTAGTGGAAGGTGTCTCTGCATGTGGCAGGGGGCTTGGAACTAGATGATCTTTTAAGTTCCTTCCCACCCAAGCCATTCTATGATTCTGTGATTTATTCCTGAAGATTCAAGACAGCTCCTCTTATACTTAAGCATGATCCCTTGCTGCCATTCCTACAACACCCTGACTTATAGCATAGATTTTTTCAGTAGTTAACTGTCTTTGCCATTCATCTTAAGTGAAAAAAGATAAAAGAATTATACTTTTGACTCACCAGCTATACTATTTTTCATGTATTAACTATTTTGCAGGAGGTCTCAGCATAAAGTAAAAGAGAACATTTTCTGCTTTGTATTGTACTAGTGTCTCAGGTCAGATATTGCATTTGTGAGTAAACTTGTTTTTAAAATGCATTTAGTGACTGATGAAGATTATCTATAGAGGAAGGACAGTGGAAACAAAATGGTGTGTACTGTTTAACATTAACATTAACAACATTCATGTTGTTTAACATTTCTTTTGCACGAAAGTATTTGCTGCCTGCAATTACTTTTGCAGTTAAAGAAATATCTTCCACAACATGGCCAAATAGTTGAATGATAGCTGTGTGTGTTTCATTGCTAAATTTAACACTGGCTCTGTCTGGCTTTCAAAGAGATTTTGTTTTTCCATATCCTTCTCTCTTTTTCTGTCTTCTAAATTGGTATGCTCTGCCTACCCCCTTAATATCTTGAAGATTTATACAATGTCTAGGCAATAAATATTGATTTTCTGCATTTAGTTGTGGAAAACAGAATTTAGTTTTAGTCATTGGAAGTGTTTTCCACAGGCTTAATGAAAAGTGATCTGAGAAAAGTTTGCATTCTTAATAACAGGTTCAACTTTTTTTCCATTTATGCTCTGATAAACATAATCACGCTGATTGATTCCTTAACCCATGAAGAGTAATGGATCAAAGTCTGACACAAATTGATAAGTTTGATTCTGTTTTCTTCTTAGTTCAAATCAGAAATAAATGGAAATCAAAGGCATTTGGGAGCCACAGTACTGAGATCACAAGTTTATGACAGCTTATGAGACGGTGATGACAACAAACGTAATGTTTTTCTTCTAATATTATTTATAGGTAACCCACTATTAACCAGCAAAGTCAATGTTATAATAAATGTTTTGGATGTCAACGAGTTTCCTCCTGAAATTTCAGTTCCATATGAGACATCTGTATGTGAAAATGCCAAGCCAGGACAGGTATTTCAAATTTGTGATGCTTGCTCTTTTGCTTTTTCTTTCCTTATTATTTATATCAGTAGAAATTTCTGGGTTTAAAAAGTACATCATGGGCAGAATTCTTCTACAAACAAAATGTTTGTGTTGGAAATACATCTTGGAAGTCTATTTGTTGACTTTTATGGTCAATTTGCAGTATATTTTTTTTAAATTTCTCCTATTATATGGGCCTGAACCACCCTTTACTGTGCATTTAACAGCTATGAGAGGAGAAAGCACCCCTTTCTTAAAGGGTTGTAATTGTGACAGAAGTAGTAGCAGATAAAGTGAGGTATAACCATTCAACCGAAAGCCATCACTAGAATTTCAATATAAATAATAACTATTAAATACCATGAATATACAGTAAATCTTTCTGATTGTTATCAGATATGTAAAAGCAAGACCTTCTGAGTTCTCTGGTGGTTATAGAATTCAGACTTCTTGCTTCCACTGTGCAGTGTTTTAAGTGAATGACAGTAATCCAGCAAGATCTCACTTTCAACAGTTTCATTTGATGTTCACTTTGCACTTCTACAAAACTGCTTCTTTAGGAAGAATGAACTGATGACAGAATTAATCTGGTTTCAGGTGATACAGACCATCACCGCAGCAGATAAAGATTTGTCACCAGCTGGGCAAAGGTTTTCCTTCAAACTGTCATCTGAGGCTTCCAACAAACCAAACTTCACAGTCCATGACTACAGAAGTAAGTTGGTTACCCACAACTCTCTGTCAGAGCAGCAGACTGTAGTGACAATGACAAATATGCTCACTTTCAATTACAGTTGTGTTTGCAGACCTAACGTTTTTCTTTGACATTTCTAATTGCTAAACTCTCTGGGACTTATATTAATATAAATTCCGGTCTTGCACCTTTTCTTATTTTTAGGGGCAGGAATTGTCAGAACACCAAAGGCTGAGATTTCCCTTCAGGCCTTCAAAAACACTGCTACCTGTTTTATTTTCTTCCTTTTATCATTCAGTATCTCAGGAAGAATCCATATGCCAATGCAGGTATACCTTTAAACAAGGCACTCTTTCTGTCTTGTTTAAATACTATGACTTTGCTAACCATTTTCAAAGTACCCAGATGTTGTGCTTTCTTAAGGATACATAGTCCCGCAGTACAGTGACCTCTAAATATGGACTGCTAAAGTACAACACCCTTAATAACATGGAAATTTATACAACTGACATCCCTGATTTTTGTTCCAACTTTTGTCATAACTGAATATTCTTTTTTATTCAAATTAACTTGAACATCTCTTGTTAGATGGCAAAGAAAAAAACAAGAAAAAAAATTAATCTTTTTTTCTGCTGTAAGCATCTCCAAGAATGTGGTTTTCTGAACAGACATAGATTAACTGAACCTGTAGTAAATTTTAACTACTAACTACTTTAATAAAATAAAAGAAAAGGAAGTATTTGAACTAATAGAAGAACTTTAAATTTAAATGACACTTCAAAGAAAGAACACCTAAAGCCATCCAACAAAGTTCAAAAACTTTGTTTTTGACTGTGCAGGTTATAAGTATCACTATCTAAAAAAGTATATAATTCTTAATTCTTTAATTGCAGTTTTCAATTTAAATTTGAGGTTACATTGTTTGTGAAGTAAAAGTTCCTTTCTTGTGAATTAAGTGACCCAAGCCCGTAAAACTGCTATAAATTAATAATACACCAATTGAAATAAAATTGCAAGAGCCTTTTTTTAGCCTTTAAAAAAGAAAGTATTTAGATTATGTATATGGCACACATAATTTTTGAAGCCACGCGCTATTGACATTATTATATAATAGAAAACTAAAGCAAACAACATAAGCTAACCACTATTAATCCTGGAGAAACATCAGGAAGAAATAAATTTGAAAAAACAAACTGTGCTTATTTTCTCTTTATGTATAGCTGTCCTGTGAACTGATACAATGAAAATTGTTTATTCCCAAACTTAATAGTGACTTTATCTTTGTGTGTCATAGACACTTAAAAAGATTGAACCAATGAGCCAAGAACATCACTTAAGGATTTGTAAATAGAGAATACAGTGAAACCATTCCTAATATTGTAGACATGAATAATAGTATCTTATAAAACCAAAACTGGGTAGATCTAATGCATTTTATCAAAGGGCATTGAAACAGTTTTCTTCAGACAGACAGCTCAATGAATATGAAGGATGACTTGACAACAGATCCAGGTTCCCTTACTTCTGTTCCTGGAAGATCAGGGCATTACTCTGCTCTTGAACTTAGTTCAAGGCCCTTATGGGTAGAATCTTCACAATTATATAGTCTTATAACATAAATACTATGCATTTCTAAAAACCTTTAATTTTTTTGGTAAAGATTTCTTTAAAATAAGAGCTTTAATTTCTTTTTTTTCCCTTGTCTGTTTTTAAAAATATCCTTTAACTTCACCAAGTTAAAGGATAAGTTGTTGTTAAGCTGTTCTTTTGGGTTTTTTAAAATAATAACAAACTTCTGCTTTAAAAAGAAATTATCTCAGATAATTTTAACAGATTTAAATAATCAAAAGAATTTTTAAACTTAGCAAGTCTATATAGTAATTGCAGCTTTTGTAAGTGTACTTAGCATGTTAGTTTGGTGAAGAAATTGTTCAAATATTATTAGATAATTAAATTTCCGTGTTTAAACAGTAATGTTGACACCGAGATGACTTTGGATCTCAGTAATCTGTTAATGAAGCTTCACTACTGTATGAAAACAAGTGCAATATTCTGATAAAAAGTGGAAAGCTCCAAGATATAAACTTTTAAAAGCACTTCTTAACACTTATTTAAAAAAAAGGAAAATAAAAAAAATCTGATTTGTTACAAGGTAAGGAACAAAAAAAACCCCATAAAAACCTTTTTTCATTGTTGATGATTTGCAGAGACATTAGAAAAAATATGTTTAAACAAAAACCCTGTCTTGCAGTATCATCTGCCTTTTTTTGCCAAAAAGTTGCACAAAGATCTGTTCTGTGCAGTTTAGACATGCAATAACATAACCTTATTTTCACCAGAAAAACCTTTTAGAAACAAGTACCATTTTCTATTAAGTTAGCAATTATGTAAGCAATCAGCAGGTATTTTGTGAAAGCAATTTTTTCTATTTTTTGAGGACAGAGTACTGTTTGTTCACTGTAGTACAAATAATGCTTTTACAAGTAAAGGTGGCATTTAAATTTTTTAAATATATCAAGAAGCCCTAATCCTTGTGCTATTCTATACAACTGACACTCATGGGTAGTCTGATACTTCAGCAGGTATTCTTGTGCTGCACCCAAGAGAAGCCCCCAACTTCAGAATATAACTTAATGAGGATTGGAGCAAGACAGAAGCTCAAGGTTGCCTTTCAGCAGCACTGAGATCAATCTACCTTGTTAATAGAAGTGATGCCCTGGCAGAGCTGGAGTGCTTCCAAAGGGACTGCAGGTCTCCTCTTCCTGCTTTGCTGGCCTCGCTCTGCTCTCTAGAGTGTAGTTTTCATGTGGAGCACACTCCATGGCTCATGTAAGAGAAAGAATTTCCTTTTCTCACACATATCCTATGAATTACTTTATTGCAAACTGATTGAAAAATCAGAAGCTATCTCAACTTTTCTAGACTCTTCTGTGTAGAGTTCAAACATCCACTTGTGTTCATATTCTCAAAAGAACTTTGAACAATTGAAAGAGGTCATAAAAGAGCAACAAAAAGTGTTCAAAATCAAGGAGTTAAGAGGTTGAACTGATTGATTCTTCTCAAAGGAGGATGAAAAGTCATTTAGTTGCATTGTAAGCTATTAAAGTGATCTTCAGAGTTTCAATTAGAGGAAAAAAAATTAAAGAATATAAATAATTCTAATAGAAATATGGAAAAAATAATAGAAATAAGATTAAAGTTAATGTCTTCAAATTAGTTCTTAAACTTTTTATACAGTGCAGGTGATTAATCATAGAGAGAAAGAAAAAGCTGAAGATGGAAGCTTGTTTGATTCAAACTATTCTGAGCCATTTTTTCTTTTCAAAACTAAGTGTAACTGAACTTGACCTGTCCATGTTTGAGTTTGATGAACAGGAGGTGCCTGAAACATTTTTTTAGCTATGCACCTTCTCAGCGGCATCTAATCATAACATACCTAATTTTGGGTATTTAGGGTTCCTCTTTATTGTCCTTAATCAGAACTCCATACCAGTATTTGAGTGTGACATTCAGAGCCCTTAATCCTTTTACCTCATAACAAACCTCTGAGGCATGAAACCATCATGTGACATCTTTTAAGAAATATAATAAACCATACAGGTTAGATAGAAAAAATGTAATTGCAGCAGGTTACTTTCATTTAGTTCTTTCATCTCATTAATTCCCTGCCAAATTAATTTTGGTTTTGCTTTTAATGTAATTATTTTAATCTTTATATCATTGCCTTGCTACTTTGTTTGATTCAGGAAAAGCAACAATAACTGACTGGGAACAAATTACAGAAGTCTACAAGTGGACTAATTGATGGAAACTGTACTGATTTTTTTAGTACTCAGTTCATTTCTCTAGTAATTTTTAACAGAGCAGGAAAGTTAAAATGATTGCATATTGTCCATGTATATGAATTTTTTTTTAAGGTAATTAATTAGTTGATAGAGACATGATTCTAAATTCATATGCAATCAAAATCCTTTGGACCACAGGTTTAGAATGTAAGGAGATCACGTGAAAAAAACTGAAAAGTCTTCATAATCACTCTTGTAATGTTTTGTTTGGGGATTCTTTAGTTATTGTTATCTTCTTTGAAATTTCAGCTGTTAAAAGGTTTACAAGAAAAGGAATATTGTTTAAGGCTCTGCAAAAACTAACTGTACCAGTGAGAATACTATACCTTCTGTAAAGGCAAAGCAAGGCAATTACGTAATGCATGTCACTCACCAAGTTTCAGATATGAAATACCAGCCTGTTACTGAGGGTGATGCAAGCTACAATATGGAGTGAAGTACACAATAAAAATCTGCTAATGACTGCCATATTTTACAGACAACACAGCTGGGATTGAAACCAGGAGAAATGGCTACAGCAGAAGACAGCAAGAGCTGTACTTTCTTCCAGTAGTAATTGAAGACAGCAGTTACCCTGTCCAGAGCAGTACAAACACTTTGACTATCCGTGTTTGCAGATGTGATTCTGATGGCACCATCCAGTCCTGCAATGTGGAAGCAATCTTCTTACCAGTCGGCCTCAGCACAGGAGCTTTGATTGCAATCTTGTTGTGTATTGTTATACTTCTAGGTTAGTACTCATGAAACCCTGCAAAGTGCTTTACTCTCATTATTCACTAGCTTCACCTAGTTTTTAACAAAATCCATGGAAAATGTGTGGCTGTTTATTTCTAAAAGAATATCCCAAAACACTGCTCATTATTATGAATCTGCTAACCCATGCAATATCTCTTATTGCATTAAGAGAATCAGTGGAACCCAAATAATATTTTTTTTCTCTAAAATTATTCTAAATATCTTTCTTGAAAGATTATTTTTTAGATTATTACTAAGGTAGACACGTCCTACTGACAGTAACAGCAGTCAGAACATATTAAGAGTTTTTATTTAATTCTTCTCAATCTTTTAAGCAAAAGGAGAATGAAGAAATGGAAGAGGAGAAAATAATTGTAACATAGACTGTTACTGGCCATATCTATATTAACCTTCACAGGAAGATTTTTTAATTTCAGCCAGGCATTGATTTCATAAGGTGGCATTATTACTTGTTCTACCTTATATTTATATACTTTGTTATTTACAGCATATAAAAAGTGCATCTTACTTGTAATATAGCCTGAAGGAACTGCTAACGAAATAAACACAACTTTAAAGATTACACAGGCACAATGTGGGATTTAGAAATCAGATTGAATCTTACAGATGCTGGCCTATGCCTAGTTTTGATACTAGTGGCATCCAAGGTCCCATGATAGCCTAATGTGTACCCAAAAATAGCTCCTGACATAGACTATAATGTGGATACCTCATTGCATTTGGATGAGGCAGGTGCCACTTAAGTAAGTTACTAAAGGCTCAGGGTTACAAAAATAGCATCTGAATAAGAGTGGGTAAAATTCAGGATTTCTGCTCCATGTCAAAAAATTATGTTGTGAGAAAAATACTTTTTCAAATCAGAACAAAAATGTCAAATGGTCACACTTACCATGGAGTAGCAGCTATAGTCACAAATACACTCATTCTGAAGAATTTAAAAGAAAACCGAAAACAAACTAAACAAAACAACTTCCGTTTTTCTGAAGCAAGAAAAATGCTGTCTCCTTTGCCACAATTCTAGTTAGAGCAGGATGGATACCCCACAACTTATCTGGGCAACATATTCCTCTGCTTGACTTCCTGGTGATAAAGCCTTTTTTCCTTACATTTTAATGTAATTTTCTGCATTTCAGTTTGTGTCCACTGCCTCTTGTCCTGTAACAGGACACCCCTCAGAAAAGCCTGGCTCTATCTTTACTTCCATCCATCAGGTATTTATTCACATTGGTAAGATCCCACTGTACCTTTTCCAGAATGAGCAGAGAATGAGCAGACCTGGTTCTCTTAGCTTCTCCTTGTGTGGCAGATGGTCCCATCCCCTAATCATATTTGTGCTTCTACACTGGACTCACGTCAGGGAGTTCATGTCCATCTTTTATGGAGGAGCCCAGAACTGGGCCCAGAACTCCAAGTGAGCATAAGCAGAACTGAGCAGAGGGCAATGACCGTCTCACTAGACCTGCTAGCAATGTTTTTCCTAATGCAGTCCCAAATGCTGTTGATCTTTGACACAAAGGCACACTGATGGCTCATGGTGAACTTGTTGTCCACCAGGATCGCAAAGCCTCATCCATCAAACTGCTTTCTGGTCAGTTGGCCAACAGCATCTACAGTGGGCAGTTACTCCTCTCTCTGTGTGGGACTTGTAATTTCTATTCTTTGAACATCATAGAGTTCTTTTTGGCCCACTCCCTCAGCCTGATTGAGATCCTTTTGAACAGTGGAACAACCACTCTTTTTTTATTGCCTGAAAACTTGCTGAAGGTGCACTCCATCCCACCATCCAGGCTATTTATGAAAATATTAAACAAAAGTAGTCCCAGTACCAAATCCTGTGGTACTTTATTAGAGACTGGACTCCATCTGGTCTTTGAAATATTACTCACAACTTTTAAGTCTGGTAGTTTGGCAGCTTTGCAATCCACCTCACCATCTGCTTGTATAGTCCACACTTTCTCAGGTATTCTGAGAAGATTGTTATGAAAGATAATATCAAAAGCTTTGGTAGAGTTGGGATAAAATTATTGCACTTTTCTCTCTTCATCAACCAGTCATCTTATTGTGGAAGGCTATCAAGTGAGCAAAGCAAAAATTCACCTTCATAAATTCATGCCTGTTGGTCTTACGCCTTTTCTTAGTTTCCAGAATTATCTGCTCCATCACTTTCCTAAAAATCAAGGTGATACTGACTGACCACTCTAGATCCCTAGCTCATTCTTCTTGTCCTACTTGAAGATAGGAGTGATATTTGCTCCAGTTTTCAGAAACCTTTCTCAGTCACCAAGACCTTTCAAAAATTATCACAAATAACCTCACAATGATAGCAGCCACCCTCCTCATCCTTCATGTGTGTATCTCACGATATCCCATGCACTTGTGTGTCCAGTTTGTTCAAGTATTCTCTAACCTGATCCTCTTCCACCAAGGATTAGGTCTTTTGTATTTCAGACTTTCTCTCTGGTCTCAGCGACATGGAGTTACTGAAGGACAACTTTACAAAAAAAGACAGAGTCAAAGAAGTTGCTGACTAGGTTGGCCTTTTCCATGTCATTTGGCAACAGCTCCCCTGCCCCATTCAGTAGTGGGCCCACCTTTACCTTTCAGCCCTTTCTTTCTGTCTTACTTGTACAAACCCTTTTTGCTGCCCTTCATGTCCTTCCTGAGACAGCGCCATGCAGGCTTTCTCTTTCCTTAACACATTCCTGCATGTTCAGACTGTCACTGTACATTCCTCCTGGCCCGCATGTTCCTTTTGTCAACTCTTAGATGCCTCTTTTTTCATCACTGAGCTTAGTCAAGAGCTTCTTATCCATCAATGCAGGCCTCCTGCTGCCTTTTCTTGATTTCCTGCTCCTCAGGTTGGACCACTGTTGAGTTTGGAGGACATGATACTTAAAAATCAATCAGCTCTCCTAGACCCCTCTTCTCTCCAGAACCTTATAACAAGTAATATTTTGAAGCAGATCCCTGAAGAGGCTGAAATGTACTGTATAAAAATATACAGGAGGATTATTTTTTCTGTATTGCAAAAATTCCAAATTTGAAATTATTCAAATTATTTATTATTCAAAATTCCATTTTTTTTCAGATATACTGTGGGGGATTTGGTTTAGTTTTTAATTCTTGTCTTCAATATGTAAATTTAGGGTTCTTTTCTCTATTTTTCTATAGAAAATATTTTTTTAAAAAATCACATCTCTGTTTCTCTGAACTAAAAACCTGAAGTCCTATTCATTTGCAAAGCAGGCCAGCAGGAAAATTATTTGGTACTTTCTCCAGCAGCACAGCAAGCACTTAGGAAAGTTAGACTCATATATCAAAGAGCAAATAATTTTTCATTGGCTAGAGCACTGCTAAGCACTGCTCTTTTCTAAGGACAAAAATCCCTTTGATTGCTTGTGACTTTCAAAGAAAGCTATAATGATGTGTCATCAAAGTACTGAATTATTTCTCTGCATGTCTTAACTTTAGTTGTGTCTCGTTACAGTCATTGTGGTACTGTATGTAGCGCTACGGCGGCAGAAGAAAAAAGACACCCTGATGACCTCTAAAGAAGACATCAGAGATAATGTTATCCATTATGATGATGAAGGAGGTGGAGAAGAGGACACCCAGGCTTTTGACATAGGTGCCCTGAGGAATCCCAAAGTGATTGAAGATAATAAAATACGCAGGGACATAAAACCAGACACCTTGCGTTTTACATGCCACAGACCACCAGCGGAAGATAACACAGATATAAGAGATTTCATTAATCAAAGGCTGAAGGAAAATGATGTAGATCCATCGGCACCCCCTTATGACTCCTTGGCTACCTATGCATATGAAGGAAACGGATCTGTTGCAGAGTCTCTGAGCTCTATAGACTCCCTCACTACAGAGGCAGATCAGGATTATGACTATCTGAGTGACTGGGGACCTCGCTTTAAGATCTTGGCAGATATGTTTGGAGAAGAAAGTTATAACCCTGACAAAGTCACTTAAGTACAACTGCAACAGTGAAACAAAAAGAAAAGCAAACCAACAACAAATTTAAAAGATAAACCTAAGCTTTATATAAGACAATTACTTTGATTATAAAAGACAGCAATTCTTTCCAGCAAGTTACTACATTTATCATACCGTCAGTTTTGGTTTGATTTGAGAAAGAATGATAAATCCTGTAACATACACAGGTTTTTGTTGTTGTTATTTTGTTACTCTGGAATTACACTGAGACAAGCTCAGGCCTACAAGGTGCAGTTTACTGACCTGACTTAGAAAGAAGGTAGCTTTCTGGCATCATGGTGGAAGAGTGGTAGCTTTTTCGTAATTCCACTAAAGTGCCTATTGAAACTCTTATCATTTAAGTGGTAAACTGTCTGCTGTGATGGTGTTACAAAACTGAATGGTAAATCAAACACGAACTTTAAGACAAGAAGCAATAGCAACATGCTGACTTCATTTAGAAAAAAAAAAATGGAGATCACTTCCTGGAGTATCTATTGACTAGAACTGTGGGGGAGGAGGGGGGTGTGTACATTGTATTTCGGGGTTATGTTTGTTGTTTTTTTTTTTAAGAAAACAGTATGTTGAGACATCATATTTCCTCTTCCAGAGTTTCACTGAAAATTTAAGTTTAAAATGCTATTGCTCAATTTGAAGATGTAAAGCCCAAATTAAAAAGGAAAATATCTTAGCATACATCAGTGAATATTTAAAATGTTCATACAAATACTACATTTTTCCAAAATAATAAAAATATGAAAGCAGCTATTCCTTGTTGTGAAGGAAATTTCCCTTGTCTCTCCCTCTTCTTTTGAAATGAGACTATTATTAGAACGTAAAAATGGAGAGAGTTTTTAAAGACTGTTATTTTACTTTGAGTACCAAGACACCTTTTCCATTGTAAGTATCACTAAAGTACATGTAAATAACTCTACACCACTTTTCTTTTGCAGTTAGATTGTTACTTTGTAGGCACCATAAGCATATATATTATAAATATAGTTATTTTTCCATTGATCATCTGCTACTGTTCAGCATATCACCATATTTCACTGCCACATCCACAGGAAACATTTTAGAAAACCTTTTGAGGTTGGACACTTTCTTAATTTTGTTCTTGACAAAATTTAAACAGAATCAGAATAAATATATAAACCAGCACTTTTGTCCACTCTTTATGTACCTACCCATGCCTAAATGTAGCTGTGCAGATGACAGAAGTTCAGATATGCACAAGGCATTGTGTCTTGGAAAATGTCTTGCAAAACTATTTTATGTGACTTTTTCTGATGATCTAAGGCATAGGCATTTTGTAAGACAATGGTTTATGGCTCTCAAAGTGCATATATCCTTATATTCTCCTTCCAAAGTCTCTGCAGTGTTATACAATCTGTTTGAGCTCTACTCATTATTAATGACACTGCCAAGGTCAGCCTGAGTCTCTCTTGAACCAGAAGTCTTTTATTCACCTCAGGTCTATAGCTTACCTTTTGTATAGATAAAGAATTAATAACTATCAGATATACATAGATCACAAGCCTGCTATTAATGTTCAAAAGTTTCCCTTTATCCTCTGGGGAAATGTAAAGGTATGTCAACATTATATAAATTAACCTCTCAATAAGACTGAAAGGTTCATATTTTAAATGAGTTTTGGGTCATTCAGTATAATTGGACAGCGCTGCATCAAAAGCACAATTGGCATAGCTTATACCAGCAGTGTGCTGAGGAAGACACACAGCAAATGGCACCAAGGAAATTTTGTGGGTTTTATTATTTTCAGGAAAGGTGTCCTGCATTCCCTAAAGACAGACTAAACCAATAAAAATTCTCTCTTCACAGGACAGGGAAGCAGATGAAGTGATAGAGCCCACAGAAACAACAGCATAGAAATTTTCATGTAGAAGATTTTTTTAAATTTTCACACATTTTGACAGTATATCAAAAGCAACTTGATGGTGCACAGTGGGCCTAAAACAGAGCTGGATAAAACCAGAAATATTTATATTTTCTACTAGTCACAACTGAGACTTGATTCATACAAGTCACAGCTAATTAGTAAAGCTTCCTCTAGTAGCATGTGCATGGCAATGTTTCCTACCCTGTTGCCACAACTAAAACAAACATCCGACTCTGATCATTTTCAGATGTGCAGTCCTGTAGCCAAACCCTGTTCTCAGCAACTGTGTTAGTCCTTTATATGCTTTTCACTAGTAAAATCACTATAAGTGAGGGCAGTGTTTGACTTTTTTGATACCATGAGGCATGCTCACTCCTGAGGAGATTCTCTGTGTTTGTATTGCATATTGGCTGAACATTAGTTGTCTTGAATAAGTAGGCTTTTGTTCTAAGCTGGACAGTTTATATGTGAGCCTGACTTCCAAATTGGGTAGACAGAAAATGTGATCTTTAACATGCTGCTACCCACAATCTGTATATGACAGTAAGTGGCTGTATGTTATATCAATATCAAAATTGAATATCAAGTGTATCTTTTTGACATTTAAGTATTTGTAGCTGAGATGTTGCTATCACATTATTAATATACATCCAGGAAGATTTTAGAAGAAAAAGTAATTATTTACAAAAGTGCCCTAAAAATATATAATTAAAATATTTGAAGACCATTTTTGAAGAGTGATCAAACACTTTTAACATAATAGGGGTATTTTTTGTAAACAGCTCTGTAGAACTAAGGAAAGGAATTGCTTTTCATTCATTCAGAACCTGGGATTCAGGAAATTTGTGTTTAATTTCATGTTCTTTCACTCCTTTTCTAGAAGATATTTGTCAGGTTTTTAATGTCTTATTTTTTAAATGATAATTAAAGAAAAATGAAATTTACAAGAATTAAAATGCGTCAAGGCATCTGAGATGACATGAAGTCAGTAGGACTAGGTAGCCCCAGAACACATGTAAATTGTATCAGTTAATTTCTTCTGGTTTTACACATTATATCTTAAAACAAACCCTTGCACAGTCAAGATGCTGGAAGTGGATGTCTCTTTTTCTGCCAAAACCTCATATGCTATCAGAGGGTCAAGAGGTTAAGAAAATGTATAAAAGGCAAAGAATTGAGAGAATGTTTTTGTTTGAATTTCCAAAAATAGGGTACTAGGGCATACACATTTAACATCATCTCAAATGTCCCAACAGTGCACCCCCTGCAAATCACAACATTCTGTACGACACTTTCTGGATATGAAGCAATTGAAATACTTCACTGGTACAAAAAATTCCAATTTTTAATTTAAATACTTATGACATACACTATTGGTACTGAAATAAAGCATTCAGCTAAGAGTGGAAGTATCTAAGGAAGGTCAACTATTAAACTTACATCATAGATATACAGAATTGAAGACAATTGTATAACAGAACATCTGAAAGGAATTTCAGGGAAGAAGGAAAAAAATCTTCCCTCTCAAGAAGACTGAAAATGTCAATACTTAGGGAATTTCATACAATTTCTATGTGGAGTCAGAATAGAAAAGATTGTTAATATTTGGGTTTAAGACCTCTACCGCACAAATCTGAAATAATTGCTATTCTCGTAACACAGATCTGAAAAAATGACAGTGAGTCAAAGAGCAAGGATTTGGAAAGCAATGACAGTAGATTATGTCTCTTGTACAAAGATATGGTTGAATACTTTATACTTTCATGTTTTTTACTTATTTTGGCTAAATTTCACTGTTTGAATTATAATCACAGTTACTGTGGATTTACTCTAGGTTTTGGAAGCAGAGTTCATTATGAAGCAAAGACCAATAAATGACTCAATAGTTTACTAAAAATATTGTTTAGAGATTGCCTTCAAAATATTCTTGTTTTAACAATAAGATTTCCATATCATCATAAACACTGCCTATATTTTACACTGACAGAAATTTGGTTCTGCAGATGCTATATCATATTAGGTTTATCTCCATTATTGAGGTGAGACTTAAGACTTGCTAACAAATCTCTACTGAATGAATACAAGAAGAAAAGGTAATAATTCACTGGGTTAAAGGTATTTAATATTACATTAATGACTGTATTTTACTTGTTGAGATTTGAGGTTGTACTAGTTTTGCAGTTATATTATTGCTTTTATTATTATGATTATTATTAGCATAGACTTTCAAATCCTGTATGTATAAAAACATATTTGAGCTTTGAAAAACTTAATGAAAGCAAATAATGAAATAACCCCCAATAATAATCCTACTGAGGTGACATTTAAGTGTGAATGAAAATCAAATTTTATATTACACTCATTCACAACCTTTATCTAATGGAAAATCTATAATAACCTGAATCCTTTTCTGTTCTAATTTAAATCAAGAATCAGATCAGTTGTCAGAACACCAGCAATCATTGCTATTTTGAGAAAAACCAAGAGAAGTACCTAGAGCTTTTTGTTGGGCCTTTGGAGTTTTTTTAAACTTATATAGTTAATTCATAGGCTTCTTTTATTCAACTTTAGTTTTCAACTAAAATTCCCAGGTAATTTTTTTAATCTTACTTTCATGCCTGTTTTTCCAACCAAATTGCTTCCCAGGACTCAGGGAAATCTTATCAACGTGTATAAATACCTGATGGATGGAAGTAAATAAGGTGGAGCAAGGTGTTTCTCAGTGGAGCCCAGTGTCAGGACAAGAGTTAATGAACTTAAATTGAAATGCATGAAATTCCATTCAAATGCAAAACAAAAAGGTGTTTTACTGTCAAACTGTTAAACAGTTCATCCTGTTGCCCAGAAAAGTTGTCATGTATCCAACCTTGGAGATCTTCAGAACCCAACTGAATTTTTTCTTGAGAAGCCTGCTGTAATTGAAGGCTGGACTAGATAGTCTCCAGTGGTATCTTCCAGCCTCATCCATTTTGTGACTTGTGATAAAATCATGCTTGGACTCCTTAGCTTGACTGAGCTCAATAGCACTAGGGGCCTAACTACACAAGCAGAGTAGAATCACAGAATGACACAATAGTTTGTGTTGGAAAGAGACCTTAAACACCATGGTTCCATCTAGTTGCAACCTCCTGACACGGGCAGGGCCACCTCCCACTAGATCAAGTTTCTCAAAGCTCCATCCATAGTTAACTAAGACTGGTGAGTGAGATAATTGAGGTGGGAATGAAGGAATAGGGTAGCAATGTATTCAGTTACTAGCAATGAGGATAGAGTGGAGAGGGATAAATTATTTACTGTAACTTCCAGTACAAGAAGTAAGGGGCATCACATGAAACTAGTAGATGTAAGGGTGAAATTTAATAACCCAGATGTGGTTCTTCATGTGATAACTAGCTGAGAGAGTCATGAAGGCTGAGAGTTTACACAGGTTGATAAAGAGGTTTGACAAAGTCCTAAAAAAACTGATAGTTTGTGGGTTGCTTAATACATAAGAATCACATCTGGCTGAATGTGTTCTTGAATAGTGCTTGATTAGCATCTGGAGAGTCACATAATGTGGTTGGTTTCTTGGTGATTTGTTGGGATCTCAGCTTCTGCCAGTGCTGAGTCAGTTTACTACTCAAGTCTGACTAACGTGTTTTCTTATTATGATTTTATTGTAAATTTACTTGAGCCTTATATCAAAATTCTCTCCGTTCTAATTTTCCAGATTGCATAGATAATTTTTTTTCTTATTTATTACATATCAAATGCTTATATGCATGCATATTTTATTATTTCCCTCAGATTTTAACCATTGTAGTTGCTGTATTTCATTCAATACTGCACACCTCATATAGTCCTTACACTTTTCTGTCTTTAACAGGACACTAACACAAATTGCTGTTGGGGTGATGACGCAGTTTGTCTTACTCTATATTTAAAAAAAAAAATAATTGCTGCATAAAGAAGATAACCTCTACAATATATGTCCTCTTTTGCATGTGTTTCACTTTGTTAGCTGTCTTGGTTACCTTCCTGTGTTCCAAGAACATCTGAAAAAAAGAGGGCAGAATGTAGTGATTCACTAGAAAAGGGGCCAGTATTAGTCCACTATTCTAGACTGCAGACTACTGCTCCCCTGCTATATGTTGTAACGTTAGAGGTGATTTATTGCTTTCAAATACTGAACACTGCATTTACACTCAAATGCATGTTTTTCTACTGTATGCCTCCATCAAAAAGGACAATTCAAGAAGTATACACAAAGAGGTGCATGGTGAGGAACTGAAATCATATTAAGAGGGGTCACAAATAAATATGCCTTAAAAGTTTGTCTTATTTGGTCACATGACTGCAGTACATACTTATATTTTAAATTTTATATTTTTAATTTTTTCCTTGGAGTTTATTTTGTCAGAGCATTAAGTGGGGTCAGAGGATGCATTTAATATTATTCAAATGCTCCCATTGCCTTCAGCCCCTGCTGCTTTAGGTTGTTTGGGTTACTTTGAAGTTGGATCTTTATTCCCCTGTGTATTCATTATGTTCCCAGTTGTTGGTCTTGTTGTGTAAATAACTACAGCTGAAGTTTCACACTAGAAATATCTGACCAAAGGTGGACAGGTGCAGAATTGTAATTTGGGTTTGCATAAGATGTTTCAGAATGAACAAACATCAAATTAATGTTCTGCCAAATTACATAGGCAAAAATCAGACAATGAGTGTGAAAAAGGAAAAAACTAACTGCAATAACAAAACCTGTAGCGTATTTTCTCCTGTTCTACCACAGTATGTAGAAACACCTCCTCTCTGTGAAAGAAAGGAGATACAAAGAGCAGGAGATTAAGGACTCTGGAGTTGTTATGTCCTCTTTTTTAATGGCTATTTGTGTTTAGCATCCTTTTGTATCTATAAATAACAAGCTAACATTTCGTAGCTCAATTGTGCTTTTTAGTCTTAAATTAAGAAAAATATATTCTATGAAATGAAGGGGGATTGTCAGTGACAAATGAAATATAAATGTTTCAAATGCAGTAAAACAAGATATTAATCTTCACTTCATAAAAGAGGAACTTTGAGAACAGAAATTCAGTTTATCTTTTTTCAGGTTTGATGAATTTAACTCACCAATGAATGATTATTGCTTCTAGTAATGCTGTCTCACAGTTGGTAAGTGCTGCATTTTTATTTCTAGGATTAATTGTTATAATTTCAATTCTGTTTATTTAAATTAAAATTTTATATCACATACATTAATTTTTGTGCTTGATCCAAATGATGATTGAAAATGTTTAATATCATATGTAATCAAGAGAGCATGGTACGTAACATCAGAAAAATGATTTAATGAAGCAATTTGATGACCAGAGATGTTCAAAGACAGATACTCATGTCTTAATTGCTGCCTATCTGGAAGATAGTGCTTTGTTACCCAAGCTGAAAGCAGTCCTTGAGTTCTCTCTTGATGTTTATGGAGAGGAGAATGCTCTCCCATGGCTCAGATTTAATGAAACACTGTCTTGACTTGACAATTTCTCTGGATATTTGCTCTAGAAAACTGTTGCCTTGAGCAGAGTGAGATCCCCATTTCAAATACTCAGCAGCAGAGAAAACTTATGTGGGAAAATCTAAGCGGGACCATTCTTCCCATTGAAATGATCTGCAAAGGACTGTAAGGCACAATATTTTCCTTATAAATGGCCTCCACTGCTCTACTGTAATTCTGAGACCATGCATGCATTTACAGAAAGCATTGCAGGATTAAATAAAACAGCGTAACATGGATCATAAAAAATGTTGCAAACCAAAATTTTTCTCTCCCTTTTGCTTGAAGTCTCTGAGCTGACCAGGCTCCATCATGCATCTTATTTTCTCTGTATACAGAAATCTGCCTTTTTTTCTGCATGTGATAGAGCCCCTGTGGAAGATGAATACCAGTCAGTACCTAAGCACCATATAGCCACTCACTCCCCACCCCAATTGTCTAGGGGACAGAATAGGCAGAAGTCAGATAACTCATGGAACAAGTTAAAGACGGTCTAAAAAGCGAAGGAAAGAGATAAGCGTGAAAAAATCCACATACCAAGGCCAAGTAATGAACTCAGCTCCTCCTCCTACATGGAGACCAATGCTTAGCCAGTCTAAAAAGACTGCCTCCAAGAAAAAACCTTCTCCTCCAGCATTTTTGCTGAGCATGACACCACATGGTATGTAATATCCCTTTGGCCAGCTGGGGTAATCTGGTCTGTCTGTGTCTCCTCCCAAAGTCTTGTGCATCCCCATCCTCCTCACCGGAGTGGCAGAGTGGGGAAAGTAAAACCTTGACTGCTCAGCAATAGCCAGAAGATTTGTATTTATCAGAGCTGCTTTGCTCACAGATGCAAAGTGTTGCTGTGAGGAAACCTAATTCCATCCCAGCTAGACCCAGCACAGCCTCCAAAGGGGCGGTGAAGAACAACTAATCTGAAACTTCTCACACACACCTACATACCATACATGACTTCATTTACACACAATTGAAAGCATGCTCTCAAGAGTATTTTTCCTCCCAAAATTGTGCCAGGTTCTCAGATGAGAAAGTGTCCATAGGCTTTCTTTACTAACCAGGGTAAGTTTTCTGTGGAGAATTTTCAGGTAAGGTAGAAGACCAGTGACAGTGCTAACATACCTACATTCTGCTGAAATGCATGACGAAATTCTCCTTTTTCTGAATCATCGGTTGGAATCCTATTTGCCACAGCCTTAGTGTATCACATAGGCTGCAAAAGTCACTTGCCGAAATCAATCAAAACAGAAGAAAAAACTAAACTTGCCAATGACATGAAACTCCCTTCTCCCCCATGCAGTAGCTCAACAGTTCAAGCATGCACACGAAATTGAAGAGCCCAATTTTAAATCACTCCAAAGATTGCAGCAAGTAAATTATCTTGCTTTTCACAATAATGCATTCAGGACATCATTGTGCCCCTCACACTACTGCCGAAACTATATAAAAATTGTGCAAAAAGAAGTAAATAATTTAGCAGGTCAAGCCCATAAAACATAACCCACATGTCCATAGGAAAAGTCAGGCTCACAAGCAAGGCACTCTGCTGTGGAGTGGGATTCTTCTCCCACAGTTAATACTTGCCTTTTACAAGCTCAAATCCCTGGCAAACTCTTATTCCTTGTGTGGAGAAATAATGACATTTCATTCATGACATTTCTTCCAGGAATTTTTCTTCCTTCATCATGAAGACTGAAATGTCTATTCTATAAGACTGGACTCAATTAATTACAAATAAGTACAGGCTGACAGTTGGATGTTTCTTAGGACTGGGACTGAAAATGCTCCAGTCGATAAGGACAGTAAAACAGAACAGCACAGGCTTGGAAAAATTAGTAAAGATGAAACTTAAGGAAACAGGCTACCAGCTCAGCTCTGCAAGGCTGACAAAGCAGGAGTCATACAAAACAACGGTACTGATCTTTCTCGAGGACAGGGGCCAGTGAATGACCACCTCAAATACTATGACACCAGGTACTAAAGATCATAAAAGAAGACCCAAAAGACCACAAAAGGACTTCTGACAAGGGGCGTGACTGTGTAAAATAAATTAATACATATACATAAGTAGGAGGGGATGACTAATCAATATGTAATCAGTGTGCATGATAAAAACTCCAGACACCTGATGCTGGGGCACTCAATTAGGGGAAGGATCTTCAGAGTGACAAATGTGCAATAAAGAATGCTCAATTTCTATTATGTGTTAGAAAAACTGTGTTAGAAAGTTGCTATCTGGCTGATTTTGTATCACAGAGAGATCTAGCCAGGTACCTTCTGATTCCCCCTCAGTGTTGGTCTCATGCACTGGCTGTTCTGATTCACTTAGACACAGCTAATCTTGAAATATCAAGTTGAATTTTCTCTGGCTTAGAGCTGCTTTCTAGACCTATCCATTAACAGAAAGTAAATAAGTTTTTCTAAGGGTGCAACAGCTTCTCTTTTTCTCTGTTTTGCACTTGCTGAAACTGCAATATTTAACATAGCTGAAGAACTTTGTTCTACTTGTGAAATGAGAAAAAATTGTAAAAGAGACTACTGCACATAATAAGCACTAAAAATATGGAGAGGAGACTTTCCTGCCTTTCTCCTGCAATGCTCAGATACTAAGAGCTTGAGAAGTAAAATTTAGAACAAAAGGTATATCCATGAAAAATCCACATAAAAACAGTAAGCAATTTTTAATGAGAGATCAGAACACTATTTTCACTCTGTGTGACAGGACATATGGATATTCTACATAATTACCTAAAGATTCAAAAATTTTTAAGCAACAATACTTGTATATTTTTTGCCAGGTGATGTGTTTTGAACGTTTGAGATTGGAGGTCTTGTATTTCTAACAGTACTGTAACACCTTGAACTGTATTGGAAATAATCCTGAATTGCAGTGACACAAGACTTGAAAATTAAAATAATGGCTAGCATGTGTTGAAAAGTGTTCTGGTGTATGGAACAAGTTTTCACTGGAAATATGTATATTTTATTATGTTAGTTATTTTTTTTATTCATTAAATTTTATTTAAAACTTTTATAAAAGTATAGGCAATTAGTTCAGAAACTCTAGGCACTAGAACAGGAAATATATTTTCAACAGGAACTGTGTATAAAATTAGTATATGAATCTTCCTCAACTATGGTTTTAAAGCATTTCAGAAAGTTTTAGTATGATTCACAGAACAAATAGAGAAGACACTGAAATAAAAGAGGTACAGCATAATAGGAAAAAATTGAGAGTAACTTTTTTGTAACAGTCTACATCTTTCAAAATAAATATCATTAAAAAGGGAAAAATGTGATGAAAATTTAAAGAATATTGTATACCCAGACAATAACAGCCATTTTTCTAACCCCTGATTCCTTACATTGAAACTTTTTTTTTCACTTTGCAGTTCATAGGCTGATACTTTTACTACACAAGAAATAATTTTATATATTTGAATGTGATTGTGTCTAATTTTATTTATTAAATTGTATTTAAAGTTTTTGTTCTTGTTTTTACTTCCACCCAGTCATCAAGAAGTTACTTTAAATAATATTTTATCAACTAAATTCTAAACTACTAAGTTTAAAAGCAAATGTTCACCATTTTCAATAAGTATTGAAAATTGTCAAAGCAATTTTTAAAATTATTAATACATTCAATACATTGATTTCTAAGCATATGAAGGAACTTAAGAAAATGAGTTCATCATCTATCTGACAATTCTAACAGGATTAATGATTCCAGTATAGAGACACAGATAGAGATTACTCAGTTTGCTGCACAATCAGCAGTTCTGTATTGGAAACAACTTCTGAAAATGAGGTTAAAAAGAATGAGAAGGAATTTGCAAAGACTTTAAAGCCTTTGTTGTTTAAAGCCTCTGTTAGCACCACAGAGGACTCTTACCACTGAATATTTTCACAGGAGTCAGGCACGTTTTCCAGCCTGCAATGCCTGACTGCTGAGTTAGCATGACTGACTGAAAACTGTTATACTGCTAAAAAAGTATGGTAGTAGCATGCAAACAGGTTGGAAAATAAACACAGGTGCAGCATTAATATACAGCTAGAGTTAGTTTCATGTTCCAGTCCTCAGGTTTACCTTATTTCACTAACCTATTTCACTAATTCTCCTCTCCAGAATTATTTCCACTTTTACAGCAAATTGGACAATGGATCATTTGGATACCAAAGTTCTTGTGACCCATGGTGAGTGATATGTCATCATTTCTATAAGAGGTGGCCACTTCTCTCCTGAATTACTATTATATTGATCTGTTCTGAAGTATAAGTGGAATTACTTCTCTGCTGGTACTCTTGATCACTTAGAGGGGATTACAAAATCATGCTCTTTCAGATATACCTTCCACACCCCAAAACATATCATTTACTTCTTGCCTGTCCACTAACTCATGTTTTTGGCAACAATTTGCTGAAGCACTCACAGTAGTCCTGCAACCCTTACGAATCTTGATGTACAATCAGTATGCTCCTTACCATCATTTTGTGGTGTATTCTACCCATGCTACAGCTACTCATAAGCACCGAGATCCACTTCTGCTCTAATTTTTCCAGCTACACTCTAGCCTTTGCCTCCCTCCTGCTGCTTGATATGCTCTGTCTTAGAGGAAGAATGTTTACAGGTGTTTCATTGGTACTGAAAAATGGCTGAAGAGGACTTCCCTAGAGCAGAACACAAATACACATCTGAAAAACACTAGCTGCTGATAAGCCAGCAGCCTTTCTTCCTTGGAACAGGTCAGATATATGCTTATGCCTGAAATGCAGTGTGGCAGATATGCAGTCCTTTCCCCAGAAAAATGGTGGGATGCAGTTAGAAATCTGATTTATGACACATACTTACAGTAAGCACAAAATGAGTACTTTGTTGCAAGTACTTGGTCCCTTCACTCAACAGAACATCTGAGAAGAACTTCTTAAAGTACCTAAAAGTACTTCCTAAAGTTCCTAAAGCATGTGCAAGGCAACAGTAGTGTAAGCAAAAATACAAACTGCTATCTGTCTGAAAGACTGGATTCTTGTTCTGATCAGTGGGAGCTGAGACTTAATGGTCAGGGGAAGGGTACTGCAAGAGAGATATCTACCACACAGTTCTGCTTGCACTGTTTGAGCATCACTGTCACAATCATTTGGTAAAATGTTTATACTAACATTTAGAAAAATAAAAAAAGTAATGATCAACTTCTCTATCAGCATAACAATGGAATGCTAATCTATCAGGATAACAATGAAAAAGAAGGTAACCACCTGATCTGTTTCTTTGCCTTTGTGAAATAGGATCAGCACTAAGATTTCAGAAAATGGAATTATACTGGTTGACAACTGCTGAGTGCCATATCAAACCATAGAACTGGTAGGTTTTAGTATCTTAATTTTCAACAAATGCTTTACATTTCAGAGAAACTTGTCTCAATTTTGACAGAAATTTTGACTCATTTCATTGTGTGTAGTTATGAAATACTCTGTTTAGTACAAACTAAGAGGACTGCAGGCCATTTATGCTTATTAATATGATTTTTATTAATTTTTATTTCTGTTAAAGTTTATTCTTTGTTAAGTGGAACAATAGAAAGTAAAAATACAGAAATCTGAAATGTATACTCCTGCAATTTAGGCTAAGATTGTACTGACAAGGCAACAGATAGTGGGGGGTTCTCTTGTCTCATATTACCTAAAGTTTCCATTGTGTGAATTTATAAAGCATTGAAACAATTATAAAAACCAGGGTATTCAGTTGTTTTGCAATCAATGTGACAGAAAAAAACAGCAGTGAAAATGAACAGCAAAGTGTCTCAAAAAAAGAAAGAGAAGGAAAAAATATTACTAAAGCAGTGCATCAGAGGAAAACTTTCCTTAGTTCTGTATGGAAAGGTACATATTTCCATATGTACCTTAGGAACAAAGGAAAAGAGTTCAGATTTTAATACCATGATTCAGTTCTTCTCATCCAAAGTGTGGATAAAGCAGGCTGTATAAATCTGCTTTGGGATTTCAATGTAATGCTGGGAGTTCCCACCAAAAGGTGTTGTACCTTCCTCATGGCAAGAGAGTGCCATCAACTCTGTCCAGTGATTCCTAGAAAACTGCAATGATGGACTTTCTACCGTCATTATTATGATCTTCTTAAAATTTATCTAGGAAAAGCAAAAGGGAAGTAGGAGAGTCAAAAAAGCCACTGTGGTACTTTCACTTCTGTGGATGGCTCACGCAACCCTCCCTTAGAGTCTGGGTCTGTGCTGCCCGCATGGGACTCAGAGTTTAGGAGTCCTTCCAAGGCAGGAAAGGGGCCTCCCCCTGTTCACACTGGATAAGTGTACCTTTGTCACAGTACATCCAAACATTGTGGGATTCAATGGGATGGGGCTGCACTTAGAAACAGTACATGCACATTAAGAAACAAATTATACCAGGGGGTATTGTTGATTCCTATCTGACTCCTTATTTATATTTTTCAATATTTATTTCCATCGTAAAGCATGCATGTTTATTTTTTATGAGTTTTCAGCTCATTTTTATGAGGGTTTTTTTTATTTTATAAAAATAACATTGGCTGTTGTAAGTTAATTCTCAACTAGTAAAGCTGATTGCTCCTGCCAGTAACAAAATCTTCTTATGTGCATTAAGAAATGGATATAAAAATGTATATATAAAAAAGAAATGGATATAAGAAATGGATATAAAAGAAATGGATATATGGCAGTCAATGCAGAGATAGATAGATAGATAGATAGATAGATAGATAGATAGATAGATAGATAGAAAGAATACACTAACATCAGAGATAATAGCTCCTTGTATAATAAAGTAATTTCAGCTTGCCCAAAACTTCATAGAAAAAAGAATAAAAAGATTTGAAAATCAAATACTAGCTAATCAAAATCAAAAGGCTCACATCTCTATTCAGGAATACTACTGACTGCAAGGAAAACTTGAATCCACGAAAACAACACAGTCTGATGAATATTGACACTGTAGAGGGCTTTGTGCACTTCAAAACTATAAATTAGTAGCAAGTACCCAGCAATGGCTCTCCACAGTTCCTGTATTTAGTGTAATGGTTCTCCTGCTAAGTGCTCGAAACTCTATTAACAGCAATCAACTGGATCCAGCTAAGAAAAAAGTGTTGAACATTCCAAGTCAGCAAGACTTATGACAGCTTACATCTGAGCCAGAAAAACTGGGTTTGCAGGGACAGATTTTGGCAGTGGGGAGAGTCCAGTTGTAGTTTCTGTGAGAAGCCGCTGGAAACTTCCCCATTCCTGGCTGAGCCAATGGCCGCTGTGCCTGAGACAGACCCACTGCTGGCCAAGGCTGGCCCATCAGCGGTGGTGGCAGCACCTCTGGGAAAGCATATCCAGGAAGGGAACGTGTTATTGCACAGCTGCAGCTGCAGCCAGGGAGGAGAGAGTGTACCTGAGGGGAAGAGCCTTGCAAGACACCCAGGTCAGTGAAGAGAGGGGTGGAGGACGTGCTCCAGGCACTAAAGCAAGGATTCCTCTGCAGCCCATGGAGGTCCATGGGGAAACAGAGATCCACCTGCAGCCCACAGAGGACCCCATGCCAGAGCAGATGGATGTCGGATGGAGGCTGTGATGCTGTGGGAAGCCTGTGCTGGAGCAGGCTCCGGTAGGACCTGTGACCCAGGAGAGAGGAGAGCCTGTAGTGCAGCAGGTTTGCTGACAGGAGCTGTGACCCTGGAGGACCTGAACTGGAGCAGGCTGTTCATGAGGAACTGCACCGCACAGAAAGGGACCCATGCTAGGGCAGTTTATGAAGATCCGAAGCTCTTGGGAAGGACCCCAGGCTGGAGCATATGAAGCATGAGAAGTCCTCCCCCTGAGAAGCAAGGAGCAGCAGAGAGAAAATGTGATAAACTGATAAACTGACTGCAGTCCTCATTCTCTGTCCCCCTGCCCCTCTGTGGGAGGCGAAGCGCAGAATTCAGGAATAAAATTAACCTTGAGAAGGTGAGAGGGGGGATTTTTTTTTTTTTTCAAGTTTTAGGTTTATTTCTCATTCCTGCACTGGTTTGATTGCTAACAAACTCAATAATTTTCCCAAATCAAGTGTCTTTTTCCCCTTATTGCAATTGCTGAGTAATGTCTTCCAATTCTTATCTCTTCCCTTTCCAGCTGGGGAGGGGAATGATAGAATGGATCTTGGTGTCCATCCAGGGTAAAATCACCACAATTACTTAAGGCACAAGATTCAGTTTAGAGTTGCACCCACTACAGTTCTTTGAGTTAGAACTGGTTTTCTATTCAGACATAGGGAATACAGTCTTTTACTTATAAATGACAATGCAATTAATGGACAGCTCTCTCAATTCTTTGTTCTGAATAGAAGGAACTTTTCAGTATTATGGTTTTTTTAAAATCCCAAGATAAACTTTTGTTAATTTAGAAAAGGGCAAAATGTTAGATTTTATAGGGAGAAATTATTTTACAGAGATACCCTTTATACAGCAATTTCAAACATAGTCTGTCTCTCGCAGCCAGCCCCCTCTTTCCCTTTTCTGCTATTTAAATTGATGTTTTTGGATGTTTTAAAAAATATTGCATAAGCTTAATGAATCAATATGAGAAGACATTTAAAATGTCCTTAAATCATTAATATGTTATGCTGAAATAATAGCATTTATTGAGTTCTGTGAAATTGACATTAAATTTCTGTGTATTCTGTAGTGTGTTAGCACAGGAAAATTGAATTGCATTGAAACTCTTACTCAAGATATATGAGTATAAAGAAATTACAAGAGAAATAATGAAAATATTTAAATTAGTAATATTGATAGTTTTTAATGAGCAACCTTATGTTGTTTATCTTGCACCTTAAAGCTTTGCGTATATAAATGGACCTAAACTAGCAGTGAGTCACTGCTGAATATTTTTTAAGTGCTTCTTGGAAAGCATCAAGGAAAAGTTATCCAATGTTACTTGCTCTGTATTTTTTTCCTATTGTGAATAAACAAAGCATCTAGTCTAAGCAGTTTTGATGCAATTTTTTAAAAATCCCTAAAATCATAATCAAACAATTTTTGTAAATATAAAATTTTGCAGCAACATGGCATCTGCTGTCCTTAGCGGATTTTGTAGATGTTCATGAGCTTTGTTTTAGTGCTTTCTGCTCTGGCCAAAATCCATGAGAATGTTATTTGTTTTGACTCATTATGGATCTGAGCTTAAGATCAGTGTATGAATTTATCTGGGAGCAAATTAAAAGTCAATGCATGTATCAGTGCACAGGTTTTTTTGTGCTTTCTAACAGGAACTTAAGTTTCCAGGCAGGTATAACCTTCTCCACTTCTGACTTCCAACGGGGTTATTTTATGTAGCTGCTAATAATATGTGTCAATAGATGGCACTGAGAAAGATAGAGATGGCTGCCTTTGGCCTCTCCAACTGGAACAATAATGATTTGTACGAGCGAAGAAGTAAAGCTTTTGAAAACTTTCATTTTGGCTTGATTTTGTACAGTGCTTTCACACAACTTCATAGGCATATCAGTAATCTCTTCTATTCTCCAAGTCAATGCCCTGTTGTAAAAGGTAGGAATTTGTCCGTACAGGACCGAGGCCATGAATGGAAGGCAAACAGATCAAAATGACCTTTCTCAACCCTCACAAATTTTAATTGTTTTCCATTTACCCAACTAATAAGTTTGCATTTAGAAGTCTCACTGACTACTCTGAGACTACGAACAATAGACCAGAAATCAGCAGCTCCCTGTGGGAAGGCAAGCTTTTGACAGATTTTACTGTTAGAAAATCTCTCCTGCTGCCTGTTTTAACATGAAGGACAGGGAACTACAAGGATTAGCAGCCTGAATTGAAATACAGACTTTTTTTTGTTTTGAACACTCTAGGCAGAGAGAATCCAGTTGTATAAACCAGCTGGAGTTTTCACCGTTCTGCAAGCAATTATCAATGAGTCTATAACTTCTGCATCAGAAATGACTATGTAAGAAAAAAAGAGGATATTCTATTTGCCACACCATAGTAAGTACTTAAAAATTGTAAAATAACTATTGTAGATATATTATAAAACTGCATTCATTTAAGTATTTCTATCTTTTTCTCCTTCTTGTTAAAGAACAGTTTCATTCACTATCTCAGAAATTAGTGAATCCATGATAAAAGTGTCCTCAGTAGAAAACGAGATTATCAATATGTCAAAATTATGAATAAAGAAAAATTACCTGCAGATTTAAAAGCATAGAAAATAAAAGACACAGGGTGAGAAAAGGGGGGTATTTAATTACACATAATGCTTTCCTCTATGTTCTTGTTTCTCAGGATGATTTAGTCTCTGAAGGGTCAGGATCCTCCAGTTACTAATGCAGCCTCATTTTAGTCCAGCTGTTTTCTTTGATTATGGTGGGAATCTGAAGTGAACAGGTGGGTATCTTAGGTGTCACAGGTCAATGTTTTAAACTAAGTGGAATAATTCTAAATTTCTGGGAATATTTTTAAAGGTTTTCCAGTCTATTTCTTTAGTAGCTAAATAGCAACACCCAAAAGAAATGTCAACTGCTTTAATCTCCCCTAAATTTCTCTGTCTGCTGCAATGACCTCATATGTATGATAGAAATATTCCTACTAGCACTCAGAGTACTTTTAATTATTTTTTAATTTACTGATGTGAGTATGCATAGTGCCCACCACCATAAGAGCCCATCATACAGCCCCAGTTCTACAGCACTAACCATGAAATTCAGATAATCCATTCTATAATGAAAATCTGTCACAGACTTTTTCTCCTTTCAAACTGAGCAAAATAACATCATCCTACTTCAGAGGAAGGAGGAAAAATGTATTAATTTTTAGGAAGAAATAGGTGAAACAAACAGAAACTGCTACTCATCAGTGGAAGTATATTTTTCAAATCTATTTCTCTTTAGCTTTTCCTGATCATCAATCCTTATTTTTTAATAAAAATTATTAAATCAATTTTTAAACAAAAAAAAAATGAACTGAAAATAAGTATTGTCCAATTTAAGAAAAATACCATCTTTATTCAAATTATTTTTTTGTAATGGATTAATTACAAATTAATTACTCTCTGCCCTTCCTGTAGGCTGTCAAGGTTCATATAAACAGCCTTTTTTACCCCAGAATTTTCATATAAACCTTTTAGGTAGCACGCACAAAATTACATTTTCAAGCAACTGAAATACCTTTTTTCTCTTCATTAAGTGTTAATTCAATCACATGTGTCTATACAATTACTCACTTAAATAGGTATATCTTTACCAGAAAAATATTAGTAGTGAGAAATAGATAACAAAAACTTGTGTCTGCATTATTGTAAATTCATTTAACATGCTTTTAATAAGTGTTATGAATTTTAAGAGTAGAAGAAAAGGTGAAAAGCTTTCAGAAATGATTTAGCAGTAATCAATCACAATCACAATGTATTTGAGAAGAAATGTAAGACATATTTGGAAGGTAAGAAGTTCCTTTAACTGAGTTTAAAGCTCATTTGTTGGTTTAATCTGCATATGGAAATTACCAGTATCATTTAGATATAAACCCATTGTTTGGTTTATAGTGAAGTGATGAAGACTGGGCTAGGTACATTCTGTAGTACAGTTTCATTTAGGTACTTTATTTCTCCACAGCAAATACTGATGAGCCTGCCCTGAGAGGCATGTAGGCAGTACTAGCAATATTAGGTCTTTTATGATGTAATGAAATAACCATTATAAATTTAAAAAATAAAACAAAAGGAAAAATCAGCAAGCCTGGAACTTTTGATTTAAGGAGAGTTATCCAGTCATTAGCTTTTGCTGTCCCACAGCAGCTTGGAAACGATCTTAAAGTGTCTCTATTGATAATTTTTCTTTTTTAGGTTATTGAAATAAGAAATATGGATTTGGAGTGTTCCTACCATGACTAAAATATGCTCTGTCATTTATTTATCTAAGAACTACAGGCAAAAAATTAAACCAAAGCATCTTTAGCTGTGCTACTTTCTACTCTCTACTCTTCTTGCCAACTTTCCTCATGATTCAGCTCGCAGCCTAGATTCAGGACAATCTTTTCCACATCTCCCATTCTTAATTACATTTCTGGACAGTTTTACAAAGCAATGTCCTACCCTTCCCCAGGGTAAGTGTTCAGGGACTATAAGTAAAGAGTATGTATATAAACCTTTCCCACGTTTTTGCAATCTGTTTGGAGACCCTGTGGAGATATCTGACAGCTGATAAAGCCAGCTTTTGGGAATATTCTACCTTATGACAGGGACTGTACCACTTGATGTCAAGCCTGAAGAGTGACAGGTACCTTTTTCTCCCTCATCCCCAGATTTCTATTACCATTTTTCAAACAAATCACTGAGGGCATTATACAAGGATGTAAAGTCCTTAGCGAATATCTTATACTGCTTCTAATAAAGCACTGTGAAAGGTGGTAGTCCCAAGTAAACACTCTCATTACTTCAGAGATCTGACCTTTAAAAAAGAACTGCAGTTATCTGACAAAATAAAAGATGAAAATGCTTGTATTTGTCTTGTGTAGATGTAGAGTTCTATCCACAAAGAAAGTTTGGTTTTGGTTTTTTTTTTTGCTCTAGTCAGCATTTCAACCAATAATTATTCATTTTACTATTAACACTTTAAAGAAACATAATTTGATGTTTTCTCAAATAATCTAAGGCAATGTACTTAAACTGAAGAATGCCGAACTCAGTTATTCTCAATTATTGTTCATAGAAGAAGCAGAAGTCAGAATGAATAGACTTTCTCAGTGAAAGATGCTGAGAAAAGTAACGTCTTAGAGGTGTGTAGATACACAGCTCCGTAACAGAAGACCTAATCCCATTTACCAGCTAATCTTCAGTCTGCAGTTATTGATTTGGCAGGTGGGATGCACTGTGTTATTCCTTTAGGGATTTATCAGCCTTGTCCCAGCAATAATATGGTCAACTTCACTTGAAAAGGTGCTGAATAATGAAAAACATGACACCAAGACATTCAGCAAACCTGAAGGGAGAATAATGCAAATGCAACATGATTTTCACATTTACAGAATGTTCATCTAAACAAACAATTAATTGAAAACAGCAATGATTCTGCTCAAACATAGTTATCTTGGCATTTACTGTCTGCTTTAGTTTTCATAATTCTTAAGATAGAACTTGGCACAGGTTTTTAACTGAGTGTAAAAAAAGAGGAAAGAAAATGTCCCTGTTCTCTGACAACTCTGAAAATCATTATCATCTTGAATTGGTGGGAATTGTTTAAAATTTTATAAGGGTTGCTTGACATCAATAATAATTAATTCAGGAAAGAAACCTGAAAACTTTTTTATGCTTCATTTAGGTTACTGAAATTTCAAAACTATATTACAGATAAATTACATTTTCTGAACAAAAAGTCTTATTTTGGGAAAAGGTAAAACTTAAAATTAATGACAAATTCAACTTTTCAACCATTAGAAAACAATGGTTTCCAACTGAAAACTGAATTGATAATTGTCAAAAATTTGGTTTCAGCATATATCTTCTAGGTTAACCAAAACAATTAAAGGAATCTGGCAGGGGAGGACAAAGGGACCCTCCCCACAATGTCTCAAACAGATCTAACTAGGAGTTAATAAACAATACATGTGCTGAAGTTATGTAAAATATAGTGGAATAGAAACTTATCTGAGTAGCAAATGAATTCTTCAAGACACTGTGGGAATTGTGGAGAAGAACAAGTGTCCCAGCCCATGGTGAGCAGTGGGGTTTGCACCAGCTACAGTGGGAAATGAAACCCTGCATGCATTTCCTTGCACAAACCAGGGAAATGAAAGAAACACGTATGATTAATGGATGGAAAAGGTCATTCTATCTCCTACTCTCCTTGAGCACTCCCGGTTGGAAACTAATCCCCGCACTGCTGTTTGCTCACTCTGTCCTGGTAGGATGGGAGACAGAATTGAAAAGGTAAAAGAGAGAAAACTACTGGGTTGAGATAAAGGCCTTTTAACAGGGAAAGCAAAAGCCGCACAGACAAACAGAGAAACACAAGGAATTAATCCACTGTTTCCTATGGGAAGGCAGGTGTTCAGCCATCATCAGGAAGGCACGGCCCCATCATGTGTAACAGTGACTTGGGAAGACAAACACCATCACTTCAAACGCCTCCCTTTCCTTCCTCATTCCCCTAAGTTTACATGCTGAGAAGGATGCCGTATGACCTGAAATATCCTTTTGTCAGATGACATCAGCTGTCCCCGCTGTGTCACCTCTCAGCTTCTTGTGCACTCCCAGCCTCCTTCCTGGTGGGGTGCTGTGGTGGGCGGGAAAGGCCTCAGTGCTGCTCAGCAATAATAAAAACATGCCTGTGCCAGGCGTGAAACACACTATTTCCAGCAAAAATCCAAAACATAATATGAAGAAAATAAACTCTATCCTGGCAAAGATCTGCCTCCATTTAAGGGAAATGTTCTCCTTAAATACAGCATTCATGAATCACTTTGTGACAATTGATAACAGTTTCTGTTTTATTGCTATTAAAAGCCACCAAAAAACTCCTCAAATTTTACAATACTTCAGTGAGGCATTTAGTAACTTAAGGCTTCTGTCATCATTTTGTTGCGAAGACAGATGATGTCTGGAAAAGTGTATTTAAAACTGGAAAAGTGTATTTAAAACTAGAAAAGTACAAGCAAGAAACCTGATTTTTCATATTCTCCTGGAACACAACAGCAAGTACAGGAGAAAGGGAAAGGCAAGATCACTGCCTCAGTCACTTTGGAGCATTATTCTAATAGCTTGAGAGGTCATGTATGGGGATGAGACAGAAGGCAGGCCACCTCCGGATACATGGACAGATCTGAAGACAAATGAATTGGGGAAAACAGAGCCACTTACTCTTTACTACTGCTAATTCAGCACCAGGCTGGACTCCAAGCAATGATGCAACAAGTGGACAATGGAGACACATTGGTTCTCTATAAGCTGTTTTCTAGATACCCTCTGTGAAAATTAATTTTTTTTTAATTCCCATCCAAAAAATATTAAAGCAGTGAGAGTTAGCATGATGAGGTGACTCTATGCAGAAATTGTCTTAAGGCAACAATTTTCAATACCATTTCTCAGGTGGATAAAACTGCCAACTGAAATTCCAAGATTTTGTGTCCATATAAATTTATATCGTTTCATAACAATTTATCGTTTCAACAATTACAGCAATGACAGCCTGAAACCAAGCAAGTCTTTCCCCCATGCCTCAGACTTCAAGCTGAGTATTTCATTTATGTGACACAACTTGCTATGAACAGTAGTTTTACTGTTCTGACATTACAAACAAAATAACCTCTAATATTGTATTATGGATTATTTTGCAGAAAAGAGTTTATGGCACACTCTCATTCTGAAATATCACTTTGTTGCCAGAACAATGATACATACAACTATCTGGCTAGCTTTGTGCAGTACATCATAGCCTAGCCAGTCTGTGCCTTTATTATATAAACAACATGCAAGTTAAATTCCAGATGACAACTTTTTATTTTATCATTGCTACCCAAACAAATTTTATGTTTTACGTTCCTGTTAAGAATAATGTAATAAAATGCTGCTTCTGACAAAAACCCAGGACCTTTGCCCCTCATGTGCTCTGCATCTCATTTGAAGGTCACAGTACTTAAGACAGCTTCATCAGAAAGGAATTAAAAGAAACTTTTAATTCCTTCAAAACTAAGCAAGGTAGCTACATTATTTCATATCTACAGTTAATTACACAATTTACTTAACTACACTGCTATTAAGGAAGACTTTCTAGTGTTAAGATTACAAAATTATTTTGGAAGGTAAAGCTGTGCAAATAACTGATTGTGTTGATATGTCTGGTGCACCAAAAGAAATGAAAAAACATTAGTATTTAAAGCCCAGAAAAGAAAATAATTTCTTACTTATGTTCATCTTATCCCCTCAGTCAAATTCTCAGTCAAACGCTGAGTAAACATTGTCTATTGGAGCTAAAGAAATAAAGTTTTGTGTTCTTCTTGTTGGCCCTTTTTTTTTTTTTTTGGGGGGGGGTGTTGTTTCTTTCGGTTATTGGGTTTTGTTTGTTTGTTTTTAATGTAACCAGATTTGGGGGTGAAACTTCATTTTGAAACAGGAAGTTGAAACATCAAATTGAAGCATTTTGGGGTTTCACACACATACAGAAACACACTCTGATCTCTTACTTCTTCCCATCATTCTTCTCCCTGTCCTTATCACAGATTGCTCAGTGATCCAGTCCATAACTCAAGGAGTGAGTTTTATCCCAAACCCAAACCCAAATCTTGGGCTGTAAAGGCAAGTAAAATAAATAAATTCCATATTCTTCGGGTTTTTTAAATTTTATTTTTGTTCTTTTAGGCTGAGTACTGGTATAGTACTCCATAATTATTCCCATTAAAGTTCCAACAAATGCATGACTGCATGCACAGGTATGCAGTCAGAGCATCTCACCCTTCCTCCACCATCCTGTTAAAGGCAGCTTTCTGAACAGCTGTTGTATCAGTGCATTAAATCTGCAGCTAGAAATAGAATGAAGAAGAATATCTGTATGCAATATCTATATAAGAAAGCAAAGTACAAAAGACAAAGTATTGTGGAGGAAAAAAAGATAAATAGAAAAGGGATAGCTTATCCATAAAATAGTTGAAAAACAAAATTTTAAACGAGCATTAATTTGTGAAATTATACTATATATATTTTTTCTGTCTCAAACTCAGCCAGTCTATGACTTTCTGGCTTTTTCCACCCACTTTCAACCCTTTTTTCCCAAGTCACATTTGACTGCAGAGCAATTTATGTGCTCTAAGTACAGGAATCTTTAGCAAACGTTGCACCATTAAAGCTTTTCTGTAAAGTGCGTAAATCAATATCAAAAAGTGGCTTAGAAATGTTTAAACTCTCATAACTGAACTAAAATGTTTACTGAGAACTGAAGGACTGTTAATTATTATGTAGGATCCTTTTTATTAAGTAACCAAAAATTGTATTTTATAAAGTTCCTGATGTATTTGTACTATAGCTACAGTTTTGTACTCTGGCCTGTGGTGAATGCTGACCCCTGTTCACATAATTGGCCGTGACAGCAAGGTCATTTTGTGGTGTTTGTGTTAAAGCGTAAGATAAAAGGTAATGTAGAAATCATATCCCAGCAAGAAGTGTTCTAGCATTTTGTCTCGTAAAATATTCATCAATATTTTCAGGGTTGTGTTTGTAGGGTTATCTTCTGAAGTGTTACATAAGTCGTATCCAGGAAGTTAGAAAGAGTAAACCCCCTTCTTGTGCTTTGCACTTCCCATCCACTTGGCCCTTCTAGGAAGCAAGAAAAAGCAAGGAAAAGCAGCACCAGTGATTCCCCACAAACCAGTGGTCCTTTCAAACTGAAAGCAGACAAATGTGGAGGTAACTGCTACATCTGCCTGCACAAGAAACAATAAAGAATACAATAAGCAGGTCTAGGTCATGCCGAACAATAGAGAGAGCAAAATAAAAGAGACTTTTTTTTCCACAAGATGTCCAGTTGATTTTGCATTCAGCTGCTTTGAATCACTATAAGTTGCGGGATTTTTTGGGATTTTTTTTCTCCAAGTGCTCTCCATCTCAAGCCTTCTGGGCATACAATGATTTGTCTATTGTTTGTCTACTGAGCTTAAGCAAATATATCTTCAGTTATGTTTCCTCATCCTTATTACTGCATATTGCAGTGAGAGCTCATCTCCTGATGAGTATTTTTTATAAATATTTCTCAGCTAAGAAAAGAGTTTCTTGTCAGAACATTTATAAGTTCATTGCAAATTTCATTTCTAAATGAAAGAAGAAACAAAAGAGCTTGTTTTGTTTTGCTATAAGTTTTTCTAATTTCATTGACTTTTCAAGAAGCACACCTGATAAGGACTGGCCTACTTCAGGAGGCAAAAGATTTAAATCAATCTACTTATTAAATCATTAGAAACTCAGCCAGAGAGTAGTTAAAGAATATTGTGAGTGAAAAAATCAGTAAGTCCTCTGAGTGAATTTTGCCAAATATACTTCACCACTTCTTCTATGTTTAAAATTGTCACCAAGTTATCCAATACTGCACACTATCATCAAGTGCTATTTACATTTCCATTCCTGAGTAAAGAGACTTTAGCATTGTCCTGTAACACGGTGCATGGGTTGTTACATCCGGTGAAAATAGAAGACAACATTTTTTTCAGAAGAACTAGGGAATTTACACATTTACTTTTATTCTTCCACAGTATGAAAGCAATCGGAGTAGGTGATCAGGCATTAAAATCACCCATGCATTTCTAGACACTCTGTTTTGAAAAATAATAATACAATCTTGATCTTAAGAATGGTTGTAATGAGTTTTAAAAGTGAATGCTTTTGTTAATAATATAATGCATCTCCAAAAACAAACCACAGGGATACACCAAAGGATTTACTAATTCTCTATTAAAATGTTTTAAATATATCTGTATTTTTCTCTTCAGTTTATTTCTCACTTTCTCACTTTTATATTGATAGTTGAGAAATCTAGTTTCTGCCTCTCCCATTGTGTCAGGATTTGAACCTCTGATTTAAATGGATAGTATCCTTATCTTAGCCCTTCCAAACATGTGGGTGAAATACATGGCTACTTAGGATCTTAGAACACACTTTAATATTGACCTTCACTTGAAAAAATTCTCTGCTCAGAATAATTTTTTCTTTCTTCAGGGGATCAAAACCCCCTTCTTTAGGATAAATTGTGCTTATCCACAAAGCTGGCCTGAAAAAGTCTCTTCCAGCCTTAGTTTCAATAAATAACACAATTGCACAAATAATATTTTCTCCGTTTGCCCAGTAATTCCAAAAATATGTATCAGCAGGATGCTGGGCCCAGGCTCTTCCTCTTTTCTGTGAATTGACTAATGATTCTGGTGAGGCACTAAACAAATCCCTACAGTGTAGTAGATGCTTGCAGCCATAAAGCCTTTTCTGCTCCATAAAGGATGATGTGATTCCACGCAGCCCACAGTATACGCTGTCCTGAAGTGAGGCTGCAGAGCCATTTGTGCACAGCAAGAAGTATGGATCTGTCTAAATTGCTGTTATTAAAAGTACAATGTTCATGAAAACAGTAGTTGCACTCCACATGAAAACAGCTCTTCAGAACAGAAAGAAAAATAAAAGTAATGGGGACTATTAATGGGGTGAAAAACACTATGATCTTTTCTCTCTTAACTATGCAAAGCCAAATTATCCTATCACAATAAAAACATCATGCTATTTGCAGTAAGTATACAACTTCAATGTTACCTTACACCTGTAGACTTGTTTAACATCAAAATTGACTACACAGTCTCTCCCTTCTTTTCTCATGCAATGTATTTGTATTGAATATATTTGTATTGAAAAAGAAACAAAACAAAAACCCCTTGAATATTTAAAATCACAACTATGAGCCTTTAACTTTGTTTTCTCACACAAAATGAAAGTTTAAATCATACTATCTCACATAATAAATACTCAAACTTAGTTCTGCCAACAGGACAATTTTCTGGCACCATAGAGCATTTGTTAGGCAAGGAATTCACTTCTACACATCCTCCTCACTCTAATAATTAAAAGATGCTCTGATAATGTTTTCAAGCTGCATTTAGTTCCTGCCAGAAATTAATTTCCCATCTTTCTCTTGTCAGTCATGATGTAAACATAAACTGGTCATCCACCAGGCATATGAAATTTGTTGTTCTGAAATGAATTTTCCCCAAATTAACTTTATAGAACTGCACCTGGAATTCACTTTCTGACAAAAACACAGTTTGTATTTTCTCAGAAACAAGTGCAAACTCTTTAGAGGAAGTTTCTCTTAGGAGTATTCAGCTTGTGCAATTAGAGACCAACTTTGTGAGATTTATCTTAATAAAAATGTATTTATAATATGAATAAACCCTTACCATATTCAAAGTACAGTATGAAAACCCAAAAGTGTAATCTCATTCTGCAGTGCACACTGTATTTGTGATTCAGCTTGTTTTCTGTAGTAGAGGACTCAGAAGGCAGTGAGCAATAAAAATAACCTAATCTCTCCCAGTATCCATTGCCCTTTATTTGTCCTAGTAAGAACATCTGTGTGGGGAAGAGGAAAAAAAAAAGTGCCTTTCCAAAGGCAGAGTATGCAAATGTCAAGATAAAAAAATCAGTAAGATTCTGCAGGGAAAATATGTAATCAAAAATGATAATTGGAAACATCAGTCTGATCAATCATTTGTAACTGTGGACACAGATTGTTTCTTTACACCACAGAAAGGTTTTGTTCCACAGAACACACTGAAGTAGACTATATATAATTATAATGAAAGATTACAAATGTTGTAATGGAACAAAATGAATGGTTTCAAATTCCTAATAACAAAAAACTAGTAGCACACTATTAGAAAGGGAAAACCATTTTTAGAATGTATGGCACATAGTTGTGTCATATAATTTAACAACTTTGTCTCAATTGTTCCTGGCAGGGATTTTTTTTTTTTAAGGATTGCTTACAGTTCTGACAGTACAAATCAATGCTATACTTGATATAACAAATTTATTTTAAAAATTAATATATGTTGGTATTTATTTACACAAAATTGCAGAACCATTTAGGGTGAAAAGGACTTCTTGAGGTAACCTAGTCAAATCATGCTGCTCAGGCAGGGTCAGCTACAGTAGGTTTTCCAAATTTTTGTCCAAGCAGTTTTCAGTATCTTCAGAGACAGGGATGCCATTAAAATTCTGGGAAACGTGGTCTAGTGTTACCTGAGACTTTGACCTATTTCTGATTCCCAGCTGTCACAGTGTCAGAATCACGGAATGGGCCAGTTTGGATGGGACCACAGTGGGTTATCTGGTCCAATCTCCCTGCTCCACCAGGGTCATCCTAGAGCACTTGGCACAGGATTTTGTCTAGATGGTTCTTAACTAAGTCCAGTGAAGAAGACTCCACAAACTCTCTGGACAATCTGATCCAGCGCTTGTTCATACACACAGTATAGAAGTTCTTCCTCATAACCAGCAGGAAATTCCTGCGCATGAGTTTCTGCCCATTGCCTCATGTCTTATTGCTTGGCACCACCAAGAGCCTGACTCCATTCTCTTGACAGCTTGGCAGCTTTGTATGTCCTGTTTTCTTACTGCCTTCCCAGACCCAATATGACTAACAAACTCTACATGACTTTATTCTACTCTCAATTTAATGTTTATACCATCAATGAGTATCAATAACAGGGTTGTTGCAAAAAATGCTCCATTTGAAAGGATCTAGCTTCACTATGAGCAAATTGTGACTGAACATATAAAGATATTTTACAGTATTTCCTTGCACTATATGTTAAAATGCACAGAAAATTGGGAGAGACAGGGTGGGAAACCTTGCACCTCTAATTTTACTCATAAAAATGCTGTATTTTCCTGTATGTCAGAACAAGATCTAGCCATCACTGAAATTCTGTACATACAAATCCATCTTGGGAAACCTCCTTTGTCTAAGGCTCTACAAAATATGATTTTTTTCCTCTTCCATCCCTTTGTTTCTTCCATTAAATAGACCTCTATTTTATTGTACTATCTTTTATCATTGGTGGAGATTCTATGGAAGAATAGAACAATATAATCATAAGAGGATGCTACACAAGTTATAGTCTGTAAACAGCTGTGTAATTGTTATCTTTAAACAAGTGTGACAATTTTAAGTGTCTAAGCTAGTCTGTCTGAACACTATAGCTGATGTTCTCTCACGTAATTTTTATGTCATGGTATAAAGGCACTCGTTGTTTTCTCATCCAGGTATTATATGTAATTTCCCACTTACTCTGTGCTTTCCTTTATTTAAATTTGCATTCTTGTCTGCTGAAAGCACAAGAATAAGTGGAAACAATACTGCACATCTTTGGCAAACTTCCATGAGAAAAAAATAAAAAAGAAAAGAGGCAGGAAGAGGATAATATGCTGACAGGTAACCTAAGTCTCATGAATATCTTCCATTCTCTGATGAACACAGAAACAAGATCAAGAAGAAACTCTTCTGGCACTAAGAAAAGCCATTACAAACTCAGCCATTTTTTTGTAAGGCACAGAAGGAAGAAATTATGGAAGGAAATTTTTCAATCACTTATTATGAAAGATAAGTACTTCAATGCAATTAGGTAGTCTTTTCAAGGCAAGAGAATGGGCTTATCTTGTGCAGTGAAGGGGTACTAAGGGTTAAACTGATGCAAAGGCTACAGGTTTTGATATTTTTAAAGAAGGTGCTAATGTTGGAGACCCTTACATTAACAACTGAGCTTTCCAAGTGTTCCACTAAGCCACTTTTCACATTGTTTTCTCATGGCTAATACAGCAAGAATGTTTGAATGCTTTTAATCACAGCACTAAATTCACACTTCTCTCATCCATATACCCTCATTTGTTTCAGGGCTTATGATCACTTTCACCCCTCCTTTGGTCTACATAGACAACTGGTAAGAAGTATATCTGAATACTTCTTGGTTATTTTGCTCTGAGAACTCTGATTCTAGCTGGTATGTTTGTACAAATATGGTTCTGCAGACTGCAGATTAAAGTGTGAAAGGAAAACAAGTTTTAGAAATTTCAGTTTTAACAGTGATAATTTAATAAAATACATATTTTAACAAAAAGCAGCATTCTTTAAATTATGATGGATGAACTGTGGATCACAAGCAAGACTTGTGACTCTCTAAGGGCTTTCTAGGACATGTCAAGAGATATGAGTAGAAAAGTTTTCAAGTAGTTAATGCTCATTCCACTATTTAAAGACAAATATTAAAAATGTTTACAATTTAAAAATTAAATACATTTATTAATATTATAAATGTTATTTTAATAAAGAGTCCGGTTCTTTTCAGTTATTCCTCAGCTGTGATATCTTACTTTTCATTGTTGCCAGAAAACTGCAAAGTGAATTTCACCAAAAATACAAGGACCATAGAATTTAAAGGTGGAGATGCTGGGTTTTGCAATGTTATTATAGGCTCCCCAAGCATGCAAGATACATGTTGAGCCAAAAATCTCATATCAGAGTACTTTAGAAGGTCTTGTTTCCAAGGACACATATTAATGAAGGACCCCAAGGTCAGCTGACAGTACTGCCAGTAAATCTGGAATTTATCTGTTTAAATAGATGGAGTAGCTCTGCAGTTATATCTTTCATTCCACAGCAGCATCTGGCACTCTAATATACCATTAGTCTGGGTTCTGTTAGTTTTAAACTTCATGGAACTTTTCCACTTACAAAGAACTATTTCATATTATTCATCCTGCATTTAAACTAGAACCACCCTTGAGTTATCAAACTTAAATAGAATATCTCCCTGAATTCAAAGAAGGCACCATTTTCTCATTCTGAGAAATTACTGAGTACAAATGGTTTTTTGTTTTGATTTCCTAGGCAAGATAATGAATTAGAATGGAAAATAACATTTAGAAAAATCTTGAAAGGAATTAATCTTTCATGCTCAGTAACATGAAATAAAATGTAAATACCTGCAAGAAGGAAGAAATAGAAAATACAGATTGTCATTAGTGGATGAGGAGGCCCTTGTTTTTCTGTCGTTGCACATAGAAGCAAGCTGTGCACTGCTAATTAGGAGCCTGAGTCTTCAAAAGCAAGTGAGAACAAGCTGGTTATCAAACCAAACTTGTTTCCACCCTTTAACTGAGGATTCTGTTGATGAAGGAAGTTTAGTGTTGTTGATACAGATGGAGGTTTTTTATCCTATTGAGAGGATTACTTCCATATATGTACAAATTCAAAGTTTAATTGATAATCTTTCGGGAATAAAAGCAGTAGTGGCATACAATTTTCAGTTTTGTGATGGTTGTTGATCCTAGCTTGACACAAGAGATCCACTGAAAGTATTTTATCAGTCTCCTCGTCAGCCTGACAGGAGAGAAGAAGTATAACAAAAGACCTACTGGTTGAGATAAGGACAGGGAAAGATCACTCACCAATTACCGCCATAGGTAAAACAGACTTATCTGGGGAAATTAATGAAATTTATTGACAATGAAATCAGAGTAGGATAATACAAAATAAAATCAAAATCTTAAAATATCTTCTCCCCATACCTCCTTTCTTCCCAGATTTAACTATATTCCCTGATTCTCTATCTTCTCTCACAGAGGGACAACAGGTTTTGGGACTGGGGATTTGTCAGGTCATCATACATTGCCTCTGCCACTCTTTCTTGCTTAAAGGGAGAGAACTCTTCCCCTGTTCCAGCTTGGGGTACCTTCCATGGGAGAGAGTATTCCATGAACTTGTCCCATGTGACTCCTTCCTGGGGGCTATAGCTCTCCACAAGCTACAGCAGTGTTGGTTCCTTCCAAGGATGCAGTCCTTCAGGTACAGTCTGCTCTTGCATGAACCTCACATGGGTCACAAGTGCTGCTTAAAAACCTGCCTCAGCATGGGCTCGTCTCTCCGTGAGTCCATAGATCCTGCCAGGAGCCTGCTCTAGAGCATCTTCATATATGGTCATACTTTTCTTTGAGTATCCACCTGTTCTAGCTTGGGATCTTCCACAGGCTGCAGGTGGATCTCTGCTCCTCCGTGGACCTCCATGAGCTGCAGGGGCACAGATGCCTCACCACAGTTTGTACCACAGGCTGCAGAAGAATCTTGACTCTGCTGCCTGGGGCAGCTCTTGCCCATCCTCCCCCACTGTCCTCGATGTCCGCAGAATTGTTTATCCCACATATTTTCACTCCTCTGGCGTCGGTTGCCCAGTTTTTGTCCTATTATAAAATATGCCATCCCAGCATCGCCGCCATTACTTCTAATGGGCTTGGCCTTGCCCAGTGGTGGGTCCATCCTGGAGCAGCCTGGCATTGGCCATGTCAGACGAGGGAAGTTTCCAGCACCTTCTCACAGAGCCACCCCTGTGGCCCCTCTGCTACTCAAAACTGACCACACAAACCTAGTACAGAGGTCCATTGAAATAAAGGGGCAATACTAGGATTTGGCTCTGGAGCCCAAAGTTGTAGATATGTGCAGAACTGCAATGCTCTGTTTTGAGCAGATGCAACAGCTTGTCTGAAGATAAGTTTAGCATCAACGTACCAGGTAAGCATATCCTAAGATTCTGTTTATCAGTTTATCAGTTCTGCAGCATATACTTACCAAAATATTAAAAGTATATTCTGCTTCTTACAGAAAACTGAGTAGTTTCTCCACAACAATGTACATTTTAGCAGCATTTAGTTAATATCTATTTTTCAATATTCATAACTTGTACAATATAATGTAAAAAGCAATGGAAACCAATGGAATAAATTTAGACACATATATTTGCTGAGCATTTTTGGCTTTGCAATAAAGTTACTAATTTGGTGGGCTCCTAATTTGTCTGTCAATGTATCAGTTTCAAAATGGTAATAAATTCAAGGCTGTAATTTACTTTCCTCTGTTATACAAATCTGTAAAACTAATTCAAAGTGCTTCAGCTGGATGATAAAGCTCAAAAATGAAAATGCTGTGCCCGTCTAATAAGTTCTCAAAAACTCATAATGTTTATCTACAGGTTCCTAGAAAATACATGTTCAATTTTTGTGGAAATGATTTTTACTTGCATTCCCCAAGGTCTGTAAAACTCTTAGAATGCAATTCAGAATAAAAATACAACACTTTGAGCAACTTTCCATTGTGCTGATTCATACTTCAAAATTTACATTCCACCTTCCCAGCAAAATAAGTGACAGGATACACCAGAGGTTAAGCATGATGTTAACTACAAAATTACAATCATGGTTACAAAAAGGAAGGCATGCATCTGATTTGTAGAGGTCAAGTCATGATTTGTGTGCCCATCTCAAGTGGCAGCTGAGGCTCTACATTGCTACCATAGGAACACACCTTTCTGCCCTATTTCTTAGAGTTTCTGAAGAGTCTGAAACAGATGTGGATATCTTTTATACATTTAAAATTTCTTCCTCCAATTTAACTTAAAAGGATATTAATATTTACAAACTGATTTTAAAAATCTTGGCAGGAAAAGTCAGCATTATTGAACCTTCTCCAAATGATGAGGGTAGCGTTCTCTCAAAAATGTAAGGACAAAAAGTATTATGAGAAATTACCTTAATTTTCCAAGTTATTTCTTTGCTAATATAATTCATCATTATACAAATTTTGTTTTCATTGTACAATTCATATAAACAGTAATTAAGCATATGCAAGGTGCAATACCAAAATGTGTTAAACCCCAAACTCCAAGCCTCATCAAATTCCTCACACTCAGAGCAAGAAAATTACTCAGTTTCCAAGAGAACTTGCTTGTGAATATCAGCTAGTCAAATGGTTGCCAGTTCTTTGATATAATACAAATAGCTTGGTATTTTGATAGAGGTTTGTTTGAACAACCAATGGATATTCACCAAGGATATTGGTGGCATTTAAATATGATTCTCCTGACTATGCTATTCTATCAGACGCTTCTGCTACTTTTTTGCAGGGAACTGTTGCTCTGTATGCAGCAATATTGAAAAGAATAATGCAGTTTATATGGAAGATACCATTGCCATACTAATCTGTAACCACCAATTAAAGATATACATCACAAGATGCAAAACAAAACCTACTAGTTAATCAAGTTGTTCAGACAATGAAGACAGAAGGAATTTTATTTTTATATCTTCGTGCTTTCAGTTATTCTCTCCACTCCTCCACAAAGTTCTCCTAATAATGCCAGGATGAGTTTAAGGCTTTATTTTCCCAGTAGTCTGTAGTGTTCCTGTTCCTGCATTACTGGAGCTTTAGCAATTATTTACGCATGATACTAGAGCAATCAGAAACTGTCTTTGCAACTGAAATCAGAATAAAATATGAAGAAAAACTGCAGTACATCTCAGGACCACATTGATTATACCTTTGAAGATTCATGTCTTTTGAGCAAGGTTAATCTAAATTGTAAAATCTTAACCTCCAAATCTTGAGAAGGTCAATGACTAAAACCTGCCACTCTAGTGTCACCTCTAGAGAGACACTAAGGGGAGACAATTAATTGCTAGTTACTTTCAAGCCTGGGAATCATGGAAATCTTATCAATAAATCAAGTTACAAAGACTTTCTCACTGAACAGAAAGTAAAGAGAAATCAATAATATGATCCTTCAACAATGAGACTTAAAGAGGCTGCAAGTTTAATTGTCGTGAATAAAATTAAAGGATTAAAGGTGTTAGAGAAACTTAAATATCTTTATTTTTTGTGGCCAAAATTATCTCTCTGAGGATCTCCATAACAAGAGCTTTAACATAAATAATAGGTTTTAGTGGCAGTAGTAAAATATGACCTTCTAAAAACACTTAATTGACTTCTTATGTTAACTACCCACATCAAAAGAGGCATTAGACCTTGCCCACTTTTTATTTCCCTTTTAAGTTTTACAAAGAGCAAAACATAATGGAGTCTTAATAGAATGTTAGATTCAATGCTTCTTTTTTAGATAAATGCAATTTTCCATCTATCCTTATCTTCTGGTTTCCTTTCATCAATGGAAAAATATTTAAATTTAAATTTTTAAAAATTCTCTTAAATTTGTTGTTGTTGTTGTTGTTGGGGGTTTTTTAATATTTTATTGGGTTAAGTGGGAAATTGTTGCATTAAGATTCTAGATATTTGATAGAAAATAAACCCTTATGTGTTCCATCTGGTCCTTGGAGATTAGAGGTGCTGAGTGCAGCTGGGCTTAATTTCCAATTGGAACCAATTCGAAATTATTACTTTCGTTGTGTTCAATAGGACCCTAGCTGCATATAGCTGGTTACACTATAAGTCTGGTCTTATTCACAATTACAAATTCACAAACAGTGCAATTTACTGGAGAAAAATATTATAAATTCTTTCAGCTTGCCAGCGATAAATTCAGTAGACCTGCAAAGTAAAAGTGTAGTGCTATGTACAAGTGTTCCTGGGTACAATCTGATACAGCTGGAGACACAAATCTTATAAAAGAGGCACTGCTGCTTTGTGAAGGAAAGAGTTATTTGCCAGCAGCAAATAACTAATGTTCTGAATATAATTATGCCCATTCCAATCCTGTGCAGTATATCAGAGCTCTTAAAAGAAATTTCTGACATAACTACATAATCTTAATTTAAACTTTAAATTTTAGGAAAATGTGGAGATAATGGAAAGAATTACAAGAGAGAAATGCTCACTACTTCTTTGCAAAGCAAAAGAGAATTGGACAGCTTGAGTTGGTAGAAAAGTGAGAGAAGGAAAAGAACAAAATAAGACAAAATTTTCTTGCACATGTTGGATGGGGACAGATCAGGTCTCAGTGCTTGGTACTGGAAAAAATTCCCTGCATGACCTTAAACCCATTGTCAGATTGATCACGAGGCCATCTGACTTCTATAGTGGATGACTTATGCTCAGTTTTATCACCAAGATCTCAATTTCTGAGATGTCACTTTCCTTCTTTCAGAACTCTAGGATTTCACTTTTCCCTGTGTTTCATTGAATCTTACCCCTTTATACATCTCAGGTAGTAATCGGCTCTTGCTGTAATGTGGGAAGGATAAAGTACAGCAAAAGCCAAGCAATAATCATTCAAACTCTCTACCATAATAGAGATAAGAAAATATATTGAATTCTAATATTTCTGTCCCTAATTTTTTGCTAAAAATCTGAAAAGGTTTTAATCATGTCATTTCTGCTCATAGCAAAAGAGAGTTACGTAATAACAGGCATAAAAAAATCCCAGCCAGATAAAGCTTTACTAGTTTTTCCCTCAGATTTTTCTTCCGCTATGCTTACAGCATTGACACATAAATAGTGTTTATGAAGAGAAACTGGTTAGACCCAAATCTGGTGGAAAATTAAAAGAAAGAAACTTGTTATGGAATTCAGTGTGTCATTTTTTTTTCCTCTCCAGTTCTGAATGCCTCAAAATCAACTCTTGCTGTTCTGGTTTTGTGAGGGGAGGTTTGTTTGGTTTTGGTTGTTTTTGTGGTTTTTTGGGTTGGTTTTTTTTTTCTTTTTTTTTTGTTTCCTTTTTTCTTTTCTTTTCATATTAACCACCCCATGTTTTCCAGAAAAAGTAAAATATCTATTATTTTTCTGTGCTGACTTTTTTTTCTACTCTGTTTCCAAACTTCCCCAAAGCTAAAGGAAGGAAAGAAGGAAGACTAATCCTGATAAAAGGTGCAACAGTAGCCCCCTCATTCAGAAAAAGTAAAAACTCTAAATTTTAAAACTCTCATTTCCTCTCTACTTAAGGGAAAACATAAGAAGGGTTTCCAATGGTTTTCTGATAATTAGGTTTTATAAAATAATTGAAAGACAATATATAGTGAATATTTTAGCAATTATTCACTTAAGCACAGTGTTCTAAATCTCCTGCAGGAGATCTGCAGGAGATTTAGAACACTGTGCTTAAGTGAATAAAAGGCATTTTTGATGAACATTGACTGTATTTATCTAATATGAAATGGACCAATATTCAATTTCATTTCCAAGTTTCAATTTTAGTTAAATTTTATTCTCTGACATTTCAAAGTAATTTCAAGATAGTGTCCTTTCTTTGTGCAGTATATTAACTTTATTTACATTATAATATTCAACATACTATACTGAATAACAGAGGTCCTAATTTTCTACTGGGTATGAACACAGGCTTGCATAACCAGGTGAATATGGTTAAAAACATGTTACTTTAATCTGGAAAAAAAAAAAAAAAAAAACCTAAACAAAAATCTCTGACAGCCAGTATCCTACTGACATCTACATAGTTGTTTCTAAAAAAAAAAATGAATTTGGTATCAATGAAATGAAACTTATACTGCAAAACACTGACAAAAAGGTAGCAACTTCTGGCATAAAAACTGATGTAAACTTCATACGCTTACAGAAGAAAATAACCTGACAGCCTGCCAAAGGTGCTGTTTTTACCACTCTGTTGCCTTTGCCCCTCTTGAGTTTAATCTCAGCATGTTTGGAGACGTAATGCTTCTAGAAATGTAAACAATGCTGGTGTCAGGAAGTGGCTCCATTTATCTTATGATACTGAAGATATAATACATGTTTTAGGAATGCTCGATAATTAGAATAATTTCTGTATTTATTTCTAAATCAGGTCTCCTGAAGATTGACTATGGACCCGTGTCTATAATGACCACCAAAAATATTACAGATACTTTGAGTTATATCTCAGGGATGAGCACAAAGTTCAAAGCACTGCTTTGAACCCAGAACACAGAACATTTACATCAGCCTAGCACAGGGACAGTTAGTAAGTCTGTCTCAAGATAAATTAGTTCAGGCTCAGCACCATGTAGTCACAGCTTCTTTGGAATGCTATCTGAACAATAGATTTTCTCTTTTCATCAAAAAGTAACTGTGAAGCATGAAAGACCAAAGAGAACCAGCTGTTCTTATACCAGCACCTGTATGACCTGTTAATCACAGGTCTCATATGACTTGACATAAGAGAATGCCTTAAATATAAAAAGCCTGAATATCCTGACGCTTGAATAGGACCTCAAAAAGTTGTGAAGTATCAATAATGAAAAAAGGACTGGAACACTGAAAAACACTGGCAGACTGGTATGTCTCAGAAATGAGATGTTTAGGAAGAGAAAAAAAAAGTCCAGAAGGATGCCACAACATATTTCAGCTGTATCCTGGATATGGATGACTAAATGTATGGAATTTCCAGGTATCAGTTTACAGAGTAGATATAAACATCTGAAAATCTTAAGAATTAATGCATACACAGAATTTTCCTAATTTTTATTCCAACATCTCATTTAGCGTCCGCTAGTAAAACCATTCATTCTCTCTAGAAGCCTTGTTGATCTTTTGAGAGTATATACATGACAGGACCAAGTCAACTAGCAGTGGCATAGGCACAAAGTATACAGAATCTGAATATGGACATGTAGCTCAACAACCCAAAGGGAGCAATTCCAAAAGATTCTCTTCAGGGAACTATAGGATGAGGACTGGGAGTGAACTTGTAAAATTCAAACTGATAAACTTGTGAATTGATATATATCTTCTTTCAGCAAATGCAGCAGACTGAATTTTATGGCACAAAGATGGAAAGACACTGCTATACACAACACACTGCTGCAACATCTTTTCCAGGATCAAACACATGGATATACTTGTATACCTTGAGCAGATCACTCAACTCAAATGCTTCTGTTTTTAGGAAAAGGTATCACATCTAAATTTCCATGGAAGTCCTTCAACATAGAAGATGATAAAACTCCAATCTATCTCAATTTTTTATGGACAATAACTAGCATCCAGGCAAAAATCTCTGTAACTCAATTTAAAGAAAAATTGCGGAGAAAATAGTTTTATTTCTCCCAAAAATAGAAATAGAATTTTACGTTACAACTACTATCAGTAGTTAATCTCCTTTCATGAATTCACAGTATTGTCTTTTTTCTGCTGAATTTTAGGTAAAGAGCCTCACATCTCAGTTATATCTGCTTCAAAATGGAGAAGACAAAGGTATTTTATTCTAATTTATTGCCTTAAGTGAGCCACGTATTATACTCCAGAAGACTCTAGAGCTACCTGGCCTCAGTTAATCTTCCTCCTACTAGCCTAAAAGCAATAGGATGAACCCAGAGAGACGACTTCTCTTCCAAATATAGCATAAATGTAGGTAATGTCCTTGCACTGTAGTACAGCACTGTCAACAGTTTAGTCCCAAATACTACTAAAGGAGATGCATCAATCTTGCTTGTTTAGAAAAAAAAAATATTCCAGGAGTGATAAAGTAGTCACTAAGACAAAATTTTGTTACACCAGCACTTTGGATATACTTTGTCTAAGGATTGATAGTCCTTGTGGTTAGTTTGGGAGTTAGTTCTGTATTTACACAACTGCAATTGCACAGTAAATCTACTGTCCAGATTGCACTAAGTTACTAATGCATTTCAGTAAATTCTTAATACTCTAATATTATCTCTAAGAGTCCATAGCTCTGTTATAAAAGCAGTAGCAACAGTGTATTTTACCATAGTAGATAACCCACTTTTAGACTTATTTCTATTGCATCACGACAGAGGGCTAGAGGCTAAAATTTATATGCTGGAGAAATAAAGGAATTTGTGCAAAAATATTTTTTACTGCATTTGGAGGTGTTTAATTGCTTTAGATAATTTCTGTTGCTTATGAGAGACTGAATCAATCAGATTCTACATTTTATTGAGAGTAACTGTTTATTGGAAGGCTGTTTTACATGAACAAAGTACTAAAGTAGCATCTTTCTCATCTAAGGTATAAGGCCAGATTCAGTCCTCTGGCACTGATACTATAGAATAAGAATTGTGGGGAAACCCTGGAGCATCCTTTCAGCTGACAGGGAAGAGTATAAGCTAGGAAAAACATTGAAAATATATTCGTGAAGGACAGCATGATACAGCTATGCATCTCTACACTGATGCCACCTTCATATCTTGTTGAGAATTATTATTCTGCTATAGGTCCTGTATATTGCTTACTCCACCATTCTTAAAGATATTTGTTGTATAAATAAAATAAATTTTTACCACATGAAAGAAGTACCAAGTATAGAGCAGGATCCTCACCATACATTATTGCAGGAAAGGGTGAAACATTTTATTACAGCACTTGCCTGGGATGTTAGAGGTGATGTTCCTGACTGAGGAGTTATACAAATGAACAGCACATCCTCCACATGTTTGTAGAATCACTCATGTAGAGCCTGTAGAGATGAAAGCTATGTTTCCAGCTCTGTTTTGGGTTTGCTCATATGATTCTTGGTAATTTGTGTGATTTCTCTAACTCCCTGATAGGAGGCATTACATGGGAGTTCATGAGCTGCTGCTCATGTACCTCTTACTAGTGCATGAAAAGGACAGAATGTTATTGATGTTAAATAATGTATGGGTTTCAAGAATTTTGAAACAGATAATAGGTTTAAGTATGATCATTCAAAATATACATCTATTCAAAAATATTTTTAATGGCAGCTTTAGAAAGATCAAAAGGAAAATATTTTATCTTTTTCTATCATTCTGCAGTTTTTTCTGTGAAAAAAAGATTTCAATACTAAAGTATCTAAATTTACAATTATTGTACTTTTTCACAAAAAGTGTTATTAGTAAATGACAATAGGATTTACAGTACCTCACACTTGCATACTCCTGTGTGTGACTGCTACTTCCTTTCATCTAGTGAAGAATAGGCATAAATATAATGTGCAATTAATTTTTCTCTGATCAGAAATGGTAAAGCAGATAATTGGATTTTTTTCCTTCATCCTTCAGATTATAGGATGGTTCATCAATCCTTACACTACCTTTGTACTGTGGCTGTAATTATGAATGTGAGTGTGATATAGAGATTGACTGGAAGAACAGAAAGTATAGACTTCCATTTAGGTAACACAATGAGTAAATTAAAATCATTATGACTCTGAAAAATACTAGGAATATTTTGACTCATATATGTAATCCAAAGTCATTCAGTACTCTGTATAAGTCATATAGAAATTATTATTTCACAGAAGTCTCATGCAACTTCTGTAATCTTTCAATGAAATAATAAGCTATAATAAAAATTAAAATCTGATTTTTTTTAAAAACTGCAATGGCAGCATTTTGAAACAGAACTCTGAATCTCTGAGAGACTCTTTAGCATAAAGCAATAATATGGTATAACTCAGCAACTTTGTTGCACTGCTGGTGCAAATGCAGTAACTTGAGTCAACTCAAGTATGTTTATTTAAGAACTGGTATGGCTAAAAGATAAATTTCAAAAGTACTAAAGGAGAAAATTCCCAGCTACAGCTACATCTCACTTTTAACAAGCTAAGCAACACTTTAAAAATTATCATTTCAGTCAAAAAATTTATCAAATTTAGTGGCTAAAACACAAGTGCAGGTATTCATGTATCAAACACGCATATTCATTAATAAGTACATGCAAATGTATAAACAGTTTATCTTTTTCCTACTTACATGTGTGACTTGTGTCACTTAATTTTCTCATGCTTAGTCATCACTCAAAGTAGAAAGCAGTAGAATGCAGGAAAACATATATATCTCACAAAGAATTAATCTGAAATCAAAACCTTTGCACGAGCACAGGAAGAAATGTCACATCATCACTGGATATTAAGAGTTGGAAGGAAAACTTTAAATTAGCTTATTTAAAATTAGCTAATTAGACAGGCTTGAAGCAAGGGCCAAAACATTTTATCACCAAAATATTTTTGTAGTGTATGCATCACTTTAAATTATTACCAAACTGAAATTATGCTTTTTGGATCAGATGCAATGTAAAATTACTTGTTTATTTGAGACCATTTCCTACATGTTATTAAAATGGACATAAGTATAGTTTCTTCTGATCTTGAAAGCTGTACAACAGAATGCCATAGTAAACTCCACCCAAACAATCAAATATCTGACATAAACCAAAGATAAGATTATTTTTCTTTGTAATTTGATCCACAATTATTTTCATAAAGCTTTGCAGAAGGAAACCTATACTGAAAATATTACAGATCTTCAGACTTAGAATAGCTAAAGTATGAAACAATTACTATTTATGTTTTATAATATTCATTGTTTAAGCTCACTGGTCTAACAATTACAGTCGGTTAATATTCTTTCAGCTGAAATCTTGCAGGTCTTGCCAAGATTTTAGAATGATTCATAATAAACTGAATTGAATGAATAATTAAACAGCTATCATTATTTCCTTTATGCAGGATATTAATTTTGGTCAAAGGTCACTTAGAGCATAGCTACTACACTATGTATATATTAAACAGAAAGAATTGAAAAATATGCTTTGATAGCCTAGTTGATATGTAATACCTGGAAAGTAATAATTGTGAAAAAGCTTAAATTATTCCTATGAAAGTTTTTTGAAACAAATCATGTTATTCATGAGTCACACAGAGAGCCCAGATGTTCAACCAGGAATTCCATCATCCTAAAATTTGCTGGAAGCACATTAAGGTTGAGCACATATATCCAGAAGATATACAGAGTGTCCTGACGATATGTCCTGAACATATGTCTCGACATATGTGATCTGTAAACCAAAATCAGGAGATACTCTTCTGAACTGGATAATCCCAAAGGAAGAAGACTGGTCAAGTTGTGAAAGCAAGCAGCAAATACCAGCAGCAGAAATTAATAACTTAAAGCCATGAAAGAGGGTAGAAACACAAATAGTAGAGCAGCATCCATCAGAATGATGCAGAATTAAAGCCTTTCAGAAAACTACACTGTCAACAGTGTTTTAGGCCTCTTGCTAATTCAGTGTTTTACTTCCACCCCCCAGCACTTTCCTATTTATATTTTAAGGCTAGATAAGAAAAAGCTTACCCCTCCTCTAACTAACTGAGATGTCAAGATACACTTGGACAAAAGTTAGTCAACTTTGTGGAGAAAATAACCCAAACCATTTTCTTTTACTCCAAAACCTGTAAGTTCTTTCATTAGAATACTCATCGAATTTATAGAAGGCTCATCAGTTTACATAAATGCTATCACACAGAAAGCCAGGTTTTAAAAGGCAAGTTCTCATGCCATTCCCATGACCCACTGGGATTTCTAGATTACTGCTGTAGTCTGTCCCTCATATGTGTCCACTTTGTACTAAAATTATTCACTGAATGCAGCAGAGATGACAAGGATGGCTGAAGGGCCTGATGTTAAGGTAATGACATTATACCAGACCAAGGACTTAAATGCTAAGTACCTGAAGCATAGACTTCAGTACTTAACTATCACTTGACTATTCTGCAAAAGGCTTTTTTAGTTATCTGTGATTTTGATTAAATATTCTCCATTAAATCTCAGGAATCTCTCTCAGGTTAAATTCTGTTCAAAGCAGTTTAATCCTGGGAAAAGCCTTTCTGAGCCCAACTAACTGAAACTGGTGTGTAGCTGTAATTGAGAATGAAGTTCACAGAACAACTGAAAAGAAGATTCTAAGTCTTGAAATGTTTGGGAGGCAAATGTGTGGGGCCGGTGGTGGGGAGGGGGGAGAGTGTTGGGAATTTTTTGTCTGTTTTTTTTTTTAACAAATCATCCGCAAGGTGATCTCTCTAATCTTGACCCAAAACTAACCTTTAAAATAATGGCTTTGCTTCAGATCTAGGGGTGTGTCAGCATGTACTTACATACTTAAAGTTAAAAAGATGCTTTTTCAGTTGATCAAATTCAAAATTGTTAAATTTCACTTTCAGAAGTGTGTAGAATGTCCTCTACAGGTACTAGTTGCCATGCTGGGAAAGTGACACAGGATTTGTTTGCAAAATTATTTGCAAAATACATCAGTGTTATAGACTTTAATGTATAACTGTCTACATTTTTACTAACTAAATAAATGTTAATTATTTGCCTACAGCTTTCATTTTCTTTTAAATACAAATTAGTGCAACCTTCAAGATTTTGTTACTTATAAAAAATGAATGTAGTTCAAATGATGTATTGCATCTTCCTTTTCTAGAACACAGGATTATTGAGGTTAAGAAGACTCTCTCACAGGGTCTGTTTTATAGTATGTTTGAAAATCACACAGGGCCATAAGGATGCCTACAGAAGAAGGCTGAAAAGAAGTACCTCTATCATTCTAGAAAATATTAAGAAAAAAATATATAGTAAGTGTTGACATTAATACTGTGTTAAGTAAATGTTCTTCATAACTAGAAAAATTATGAAAGAATATTTACTTTTTATTTTGAGGAAAATTACTCAAAAATGGTAGACCATACTACTAGTATAAACTGAATGCTTGTGGACTTATAATTCCTTTTAAACCAATAGAATATGACTGGTAATTAATAAAGGTGTTATTTTAATACTTTTGAACTGAGATAAGAATGCTAAAAAATAACCCAGGCCTTATGTTTATTCATGCTTGATATATCATTTATTATGAAATTCATTCTGCTAATAGAAAATACATGGGGTTTCTGTATTCCAAAGGAAATAAATCTGTTCAATAATGTCTAATATATAGGATAATTCAAAAAGAATGAATAACCAATGTTTAAATATGCAGAACTACTCAGTCTGTGCATCCCAACTGTAAAGGGAATTTAAAATTTTTTTTGTGATCGTGATTATGATAATAATGTAACTAAGCATATATTGTATTTGTTTTCAGAGTCCATCAACAGTTCATCAAAATGACAATATAATTTTCTGTGTAGACTTGCCTTGATCCATTTTATATGGTCCTTGAACCTTAATCTAAAATGTTAACAAGACAATTTTTTCGTCCACAGAACTTATTTATGCTCAATGCAGAATCCACTAACTAATAAAGAGTAATGTTATGAGCCCACAGTATAGTTACAAATACTCCTCCTTTCCTTTTTTATTTTCTAGAAGACTGTATCCTAGAAGATAGAACAGGATAGTGTGATTTAGTGAAAACCAGAAAAATTAAATCTTTTTCTTTGTCTGCAAAAACACAAATCTCTTTTTGTAAATGCTAAAAGACATTTTATGTGAGCTTTAACTAGAGATTTTCACCAAAGAAGTGTTATTTCCCTTTAAATCTGTTTGAAAAGAATTAATGGGAAACCATTAAAATACTAATGATGACAAAACATTTCACATAATCTTACTGATATGCAGTCACTGGAATAAACGAATGTATATACCTGCATTGCATAGACTTATTTAGATTGTATATAATTAAATGTACAATTTTTGCACCTCTTCATCAATTCTGCATTCCTTGTATGTCTTCTTTAAATAATATTATGTTAACCAAGACAGTAAATGCAGGAGTGTGACTTCAACCATAGTGCTAAACATGTCTCGCTGACACTTTTCTTCTCCATTCTATTTTTAGTATTCTAAATGCTGTGCCAAACTTCATTACTGCCATATCTTTAAATGATAAATGGTTCTTAGCCCTTAGAAGTCATTTAAAGAAAAAAAAAAAAAAAAAAAAAAGAAAAAGTCTTTCTCCTCTAGTTTCTCCACACCTCACTTGTAAGAAAAAAAAATCAAGTGATTTTTTTTTTTTCTTTAAAGCTGTAAGTGAAGCAAGGATGTGGTCACTGGTATCACTGAATTTTACAGTACAGATACAGCTGCCGAGTATAAGATCATGTGCTGGTTTCAGCCAGGGGAGTTAATTTTCTTCACAGTGGCTGTGTTTTGGATTTGTGCTGAACACAGGGTTGAAAATGTAGAGATGTTTTTTTTATTGCTCAGCAGGGCTCACTCAGAGGTGAGAGAAGACAAAGCCAGGACAGGTGGCTCAAACTGACTAAAGGGATATTCCAGACCTTGTAAAGTGGTGGGAAGAGGGAGAAAGGGCGAGGGGGTGGACACCTTTGGCGTGATGGCTTTTGTCTTCCCAAGTCATCATTATATATGGAATACATCCTGAAGATGGCTGAGCAACTACTTGCCCATGGGAAGTGGAATGAATTGTTTGTTTGTGTGCACAGCGCTTGATTTCCCTACTATACTCTCTTTACCTCAACCCATGAATTTTCTACCTTTTACCTTTCTGACTCTCTCCCCACTCTAACTCTTCCCAGTCCCTTGGCGGGAAGTGAGTGAGCCACTACTGGCTGGGGTTAAACCATGACAGATCATAAATATAATTCCCAATAATATTATTGTGTTTGTCCACTTCTGGCTAAAACTGGTCTACAAAATATGTCAGAAAACATGTTTCAGTAGTCCTCAATGATACAGGAAGGAAAGGCAAGCAGACACTAAATTCTTCTAGCAGCTCACCAGTACCTAAAGTGGACTAATAGGGAAGAGGGAGGGGGACTTTCTACAAAGGCATGTAGGGACAGGACAAGGGGCAGTGGCTTTAACCTTAAGCAGGATAGGTTTAGAGTAGATTTCAGGAAGAAATTATTTACTGTGAGGGTTGTGATGCACCAGAAGAAGGCTGCCCAGTGAAGCTGTGGGTGTGTAATCCCTGAAGGTGTTCAAGGTGTTCAGGATGGGGCTTCGAGCCACCTGCCAGCTGCCACCAGACAGCTGCCACCAGACTGCTGCCTGTGCTTGGGAATGAGCAGCTGCTGGATTTCTGCAATTGCTCTCACTGCACACAGAAGCCCGCTGCTCTGCTGCTTCCTTCTTCACCTTCTGTGAATTGCACACTACTGAAGCTGAGCCAGGCTATTCAGCTTTGCCGCTTTTCAGCATCTGCGCTCCACCTATCCACTGTGATATCTCTCTGGGTTTTTTTGCCTTCGCCAGGCTGGAATGTGCCCGCTGCTGCAAGGAGCTGGGCAGGAGCGGGCAGAGAGCAGGATCATCTGTCAGCAGTTCGCAGGTTGCCTAGGAACAGTAGTTTCCTTGGAATATGCATCAAATCCAAGTTTCACGGCAAGACTGGGATAAATGCGCAGTGCTGGTACACTTTCTCCTTCCGAAACCTCGTGGATAAGCTTTTCGCTAAGATGTAGCCGACTAGAGAGGCAGACTACGGGTCTCCGGAGCTGCCCGGAGGGAAGTGCCAGTCCCCGGCGTCTTTCGGCCGGAGCGCACGGCTGCCGCTCCGGTGATCCGTGCGCGAAGGAGCCGCTGCTTCGCCTCCGGAGAGCGCGGCCGCTGCTGAGAGGCGAAGAACGAAGATGCAAAGAAGCGGGTTGTGTGCGCAGCCTTCAGACTACTAGAGGACAGTGGCTGCCACTAGCCTGCCTGTTCAATTCACTGTTAGCATGCGAGGGAAGGCATTCCAGGACAACTTTCCTGGGTTTTTACTTAGTCCTGACGCAGCCCTCCGTGGAAATTCTTGCTCGCACCCTGAGGCTGCGAGATGCAGAGAACTCGATGGCAGCTGCAGCAAAGAAGGGCAGCGGTGAGTTTATCAAGGAGCAAGAACATAACCAGCTGACTGTGCTTGGGAATGAGCAGCTGCTGGATTTTTGCAATTGCCTTCATTGCGCACAGAAGCCCGGTGCCCAACATTTCATAAGGAGAGACCCCTAGATCTGTTCTGGGTCTCATTCTTATTCATAACAGGGCTAGTGGTAAACATTTGACCCAATTCCATTGGGTTTCTAAGACCAATCTTGTTAAAATGTTCTTTAAGGTTTGATTTACCCTCTCGACCCTCGCAGAACCCTGAGAGTGCCAAGGGGTGTGTAACTTCCACTTTATTCCCAAGGCCCTGAAGGCTTGTTGCAGAACACTGGGAGCAAAGTGGGAGCCATGGTCCGAATCAATAATATTCACTAGGCCGTATCTCAGAATAATTTCTTCCAAGAGAACTTTTGTCACATTTTGGGCTGTCTCCCTTCTTGTGGGGAATGCTTCAAGCCAGTGGGTTAGATGGTCAACTATGACCAATAGGTGTTTACACCCTTGGGATGGAGTTAATCCAGTAAAATCAACCTGAATGCTCTGGAAAGGTCTTATGGCTAATTTCCTCCCTCCTGGAGTGTTTTTTTTGCATCACTTTTTTGTTGACTTTTTGAAAGGTTAAACATTCCCCTGTGATGGATCTGGCTATTTCATATATTCCCATCCCCACGTAATATTTCAGGAAATTATCACATATTCCTTGTGTTCCCCAGTTAGTTAATCAGTGTATTTATTCCATCACTTTCCTGATTATTATTTGATTGAATATTTGTTGCCCACCTGGAGAATACCACTTTCCATCCTCTGTTTTTACCCCTCCAATTTTCTCTATTTCTTTTAGCTCCTTGTCATTGAAAATTGGTATCCCCTCTTCCCTTATTTTTCCCTGGTCTTCTTTCACCCTTAGTACTATGAAGGGTCTCCTATTTCTAAGGCTGCATCTTTGACTGCCAGGTCTGCTCATTTGTTTCCTTGGATTTTAGGAGTATCCCCTTTTTGGTGGCCTTTAATATGGACTATGGCAATTTCTTTTGGTCCTTGGAGGGATTTGAGTACTTCCCTGATCGGAATGTGCCCAATTTTTCCTTTTTGAGTTAAGGTATCCCCTCTCTTGCCAGATTTTTTCAAAGGTATGAGCTATCCCAAAGGTGTATTGAGAATCTGTGTAGATTGTCCCTATATCATCTACTAATAAATCTAAACCTCTCTTTAGGGTATGTATCTTGCAACTTTGTGCACACCAATTCAAGGGTAATTTCCCTTTTCCTTTGATTTCCCCTGTTTCAATAATGGCATATCCTGAAGCCCTTTTTCTCATTACAGTTCAAGAGGATCCATCTATATATAGGTCCCTTCCATGTGGTAAAGGGTCTTCTTCTAGGTCTTCTCTTACTTTTGTTTGTATCTCAATTAGCTCTAAACAATTATGCTCTACATTTTCCATTGGTTGTCTGGTTAAGAACTGAGCAGGATTTAAACATTTTGAGGTGACAATCTCTAGATTCTTGATATTCATCAGGGTTACTTCATACCTCAGGATTTGGCTGTCTGTTAACCACTGAGGAGCTTTTTGACTTAACACTGTCTTCAAGTCGTGGAGTGTGAGTACTTGAATATAAGCTTTAGAGTGTCTTCTAACAAGGCAGCTGTGGCTGCCACAGGTTGAATACTGCCTGGCCACCCTCTTGACACTGTATCTAATAATTTTGACAGATAAGCCACCGGTTTCCTGCTTTCTCCCCCAATCTTGGGTTATTACTCCATATGCTATCCCTTCATTAACATTAACAAACAGATCAAATGGTTTTCTTAAATTAGGTAAGCTCAAAAGTGGGGCTTTCTTTAATCAAGCTTTTAAATCTTGGAACTGTTCAGTATCCTCCAGAGTCCAGGCTACAGGTTCTGTGCTTATTAATTTTTCATACAAAAATTGTACAGTTTGAGCATACTGATCAATCCATAACTTACAATAGCCCATTAGACCTAATAGCTTTCTTATATCTCTTTTAGTCTTGGGTGGTGGAATTGACAGGATCCCCACAACTCTTTCAGGACTGAGCTTTTTCTATCTTTTTCCAATTAGATGTCCCAGGTACTTTACCTCTTCTACAAATTGGAATTTTTTCTTTGATACTTTTAATCCTTTTTCTCTCAGGAAATTTAGACGCTTGTACTGGCCTTTTGGACCTGTTCTTGATCTTTGCCTGACATTGGTAGGTCATCCACATATTGTAGAATTTGTATTTCTTCCCCAGATACAAAGGACTTTAAAAGATCCTCTAAGGCTCATCCAAATAGTTTAGGGGACTCTGAATCCCTGTCGGAGGCAGGTCCACCTAAGTTGTTGTTTGCATTTGCAGTCTGAGTCTTCCCATTCGAAGGCAAACCAATTCCTGCTCCCCACCTTTAACAGACAGGCCCAGAAAGCATCTTTCAAACCTGTTACTGAGAACCATTCATGCTCTCGTGGAATTTGACTGAGAAGAGTATATGGATTTGATACCATTGGATATCTGGAAATAGTTTGTTAATTTGCCTCAAATCCTGCACCAATTGATAGGTTCCATCAGCCTTTTTGACAGCTGGAATTGGTGTATTATGTGGTGACGTGCGTGGTTCTACTATGCCTTCTTCCACGACTCCCTGTATTACAGGTGTTAGTCCTCTCTGGCCTTCAAGGGACACGGGACCAAACAGGGGGAATTTCTGACTGCATTTCTATCTTAATTGGTGGGATATTTAACAACCCTTGCCCTCTTCCTTCTGCTCAGACTATTGGGCTAATTTCTCCCATATCCCATTCAGTTAATAACATTATTTTCTGAATTATTTTCTATAGTCAGTCTTGTATTTTGATGAGGTTTTAATAAACCTTTTAAATTTTTTGAAAGTGAGTATCATTTCTCACACTAGCCTTGTCTGAAAGTCAAGATTCATATAGTCTCTTTGTAAAGACACACTGGTCTTACTCCTTTACCTCCACACATTCTTGCTGGTGAGGTAGCTCCCACTGGCACTGCATCCCACACACAATGCCTGCATACACAACCCCTGACCCTCACACACATATGTACACGTACCTCGCACACCCCAGCACACACCCCTTCACCCACCCCCCCACCACCTTCCCCCCCCCACACACACACACATGGACACGCTGCCTCGTCTCCACTGCCTTTCACTGTCTTGCTCATCCATCCCCTGCCTTACCTCCTTACCCATATCTCTAGGTCCAGCCTAGCCTTTCCTTCTCCTTCAAGCACTTGTATTGCCATGCATTGCCGTTGAAGCCCCCTCGCCTTGCATTACCTTCCTTACCCCTCCCCCTTCTGGAATTCAAGATGCCTTTTTAATGACATTTCCTGGCCATACCCTGCCCTGTCTGCTCCTCCTACAACTCCCAAAGCTCTCATGTATCTGCAGTGTTTCAGGAGCATGTGAGAGGCAGCCCAGGGGAGGATGCATGCTGCCACACTCATCTGTCTGGGCAGCTTTGTTCTGGCACCAATCTTTGCATGGCTTGAATTTTAGACAGGCCATCTCACCCCAGGGCTCCTGTACTAGAAGGACAGTTCGTTTGCATATGAAGGAAAGCAGGTAGCCCAAGAGTTTTAGGTGCAGATTAGAGACTGACACATGAGATCAAAGCTGGACAGAGCAGTCTGTCCTCATCACTTTTGAGTACCAGCAATCCTTGAGTGTACCTCTCACCTACCTTGCCCTGCCTTGGCAACCTAACAGTTTCCTTGCCTTGCTGAGCCTCCCAAGCCTTTCATTCACTCACATGACCATGCCCACACTCGACCTGCCTACTGCTGTCCTTCAGGGCCTTGTTTTGCTTAGCCCTTCCTGTTTCTGCCTGGCTTAGCCATTACTAGACTTACCTTCCTATGCCTTGCTGGCCTCCTCCCACCAATCAATCCATTTGCTTTCACCTCATGGCTCCAGCTTTGCCAACCAGTTGCTTGACTTGCCTACAATTGTCTACACTTGCTTTGCATTGCCTTGCCTGCATGGAAGGCAAGGCAAAGAGTGGTAGGCAAGGCAAAGCAAAGCATGGAAACTGTTTGTAGGGCCATGTCACTGTTGAGTCAGGGATGGACAAAAAGACTCCAAGTTCAGAAGGATTAAAGAATGTTTAATCAAAGTAGCACGTCCCTTTTATAATGGGACTCACTAAGGTAAAATGTGACTGGTCTCAAAGTAAAAGCCTTACACACTATTGGTGCACTATGAATAGCAAATTGTGGTAGAACATACATATAAACAAAATTAACAGAAAGAGAGATAATAATTGTTTTAATTCTTTCTCCTAGCTTTCCTAGGCTGAAGCCTGAAAGAATTCTCTCTGTTCTCTCTTCGACTGAACTGAGAGCCTCCACAGGGCCAGGCAAGGTAAACATAGGCAAGGCAAACAAAACAAGGGCAGGCTAGAAAAACTAGGCACTGTACTGAATGCAAGGCAAGGCCAGGTGACTCAGGGTGCCATTACTTGAGAAGTAAAAGATATAGCAGCAATACTGGTAAGGCAGATGTTAAGGTATTGTGGGGAGGTATAGTCCAGCAAGACATTACTGCCCTGGCCTCTTCTGTGTAGGAGGCATTGTTGGACAGTAGTGGATGTGGTATGCAACTTTATCTTGGTAAGTTCCTGAAGGAGAATGGCAATGCTTTCTCCCCGGAAGGAAAGCATGTGAAGATAAAAAGCTGTGTCATGCAGCTCAAGGGCAGCAGCAACATCTGTCCTGGCATATTTGGTTTGGAAGCACTGACTCAATTTGTAAAATATGGAGTCAGTATGCATCTCTGGAAGGTGGTCTTCCTCCTGAAAGATTCAATTTGGCATGTTTCCAATTCTCACAGATAGCCTTCTTGAAATTCTGCCAGCACACTTCTTATGGACAAGATAAGCAGCCACGCTGAGCCTTGGTGTGCAGCTGATCTAGTCCCCCAAGCAGATAATCTCCAGTACCAGTGTTCTGACACCTTTGTGTAAGATCACTCCCCAGATGTTTTGTATTTTGGAGGAGGGGATACCGTTTCCTTCGAAATGAGCTTCTACTTCCACTCTTTGTCAAAGAAAGCACATTTGGAGGAGCACTTTGGGTGGTCTCAGTGAATTTAAAGGCTTTTCCCAATAGGCAGTTCTCTGGGTTAGAGGTATTGAACTGTCAGCAGGAATGCAGATGCCAAGCTGTGGAGTTGTTGTCCTTGTAGCTTTAGTGTGTGAGCAGTCCCTGGTACCATTCCATTTGGACCCTGGCTCTGTGAGACTGAAGGCTTAGAATGGTACCTAGAGCTGAGAAGGAAAGTGTCGATAGCAGGGTGTGTGTTTGTAGCTTGATGGGTGCAGTTGAAATTGTAGACAGCAAAGAGCTTTCTCCACTGACAATTTTGTGAGCTCTGTATTTGGCAGATGCTTTCAAGTTTGTTACTGGACACGAGGAGGGTGAAAGAGTTTGTTAAGGCAGAGGAGTTCGTGTTGCCCTTTGAGTGTGGTGCAAAGAAGAGTATCCACTTGGAAGGGAAAGATCAGCGAAAACTTTTTGTCCTGACACAGTTGATTAGAGATCAGGGACGTTTCCCACTTGGCTGTGTCCTGGGGGTGGTTTCGAGCTGAGCTCGATGAGTGTCCTTCTTTTGTGAGTCGACATCGCCATCGTGTGGTGCTTTTGATGATCACTGACTGTGCCCAGGAGAAAGCCAAGCGCTTTTCTGGCCTGGCCCCCCATTAGTGTTTGGACCAGCGTGGGCAAGAGCTCCGCTGTGGATCCTGGGTCTCGGGCACTGACAGAAAGTGATCTTGCATGTAGAGGGGAAGGAAGAGGAGTCATTTCATTATGGCTGTGCAGTTTATAGGCTGCAAAAGAAAAGGCAATTGCAGCACGGTCTCTTCCTTTTAGAACCTTTTCTGGGCCATCAGCTGTTCCACATGTAACTCGCACCCACTGAACTGCATCCTGTTCCCTGGAGATATGCACTTTTCTTCAAGCTCTGTGTACCATCTCGCACTCTAACTGTCCCAGATCCCAAACCCCTTCAAAACATCAAGCAGCTGCTTGCAAAGAAGTCCTACAACAAAAAGCTAGTGCTGGCCATAATAGTTCCCTTGTAGCCTGCAACTGTATGAAACACTCTTGTGTCACATGTTCCTTCTCAACTATGTATGTATTGCATACACAGATTCTCTCAAAGTGGCAGAGTCTATCATTACAGCAAAGAGTTTCCAGCTTCAGTTCTGATAAAGAGATGTGCCAGGACAGAAGGCATTTACCTACCTACCCTCTTCCCTGTGCAATCTGATATTAGCAGCGCAATAATTTTCACACATGTTCTGTCCAAGCAGTTAGAAACCACACAGATGGAAGTGTCAAGACAGAAGCTGTTCTACAAATACTCCCTTCTCTTAACAGCGCATAATGCACTGCTGCTTTGTATCTTCTTTCCCAGATAGAAAGAAGATACACTGCCATCACTTTTTTCATTCTCACATCTTTGATGCAAACATCCAGCAGATATTCTCATAGAAAAAGGTGCAAGAAGAAAAAGCCAGTGCAGGGCTACACCTTCCAGCATGCCCCAAACTCACTGGTGCACTCTGTCCTTCTCCATTGCATCTACCATTGTGTTCTCTGGATAGTGGAGCCCAAAGGTAGGGGCAATTGTTTCCGCAGAGGGGCTGGAAAAGGATAAAGTAGTAGCGAAAGTAGCCCTGATGGGACTTTAATCCTTACAACTGCCAATGTGAATTTGTTTCACTGTTCAATGGAAGCCATGCTCTTTTACAGCCACCGGCTGTAAACGCTGTGCCCACCAGCCCGCTGCTGTGAGGCTTTGTCCTCTGCCTCTTGCAAGCTCTTGTGCTTTTACTCTCCCAGAAGCAAATAGGTGTCCGGCTTCTTGCTATGAACACTTTGCTGGTAGCATAGCGCTCTAGTGCGCTTCTTCTGCCGTAAGATGCTTGGGGAACACACTTACCTTCTCAGTGCTACGTAGCCCTGTATTCTGCATCTCTTGTCATCTGAATCATACCAGAAAGCTTTTCGGCTACATCTTGCACACAGAAAATGTGCCAGGACAACAAGCTTGACAAGAGTGTATCTGCGAATCACATTGATAGTTGTATTTGCATCATATTCAAGAGGCAGTCTTCTTTCCTATACAACGTGCAAATGGCTGTCAGACCATGGTACTCTCTCCACACTCCATCCTACCTTTAAGTACCAGCACACACATTACAATCTTGCAAGGGCTGAAAATCCTAGAATATATTTCAATGGATGTGTGCAGCATCCACGCAGCAAAGTTCAAAACTATTGCCTGGCTTTACATCCGTGCAGATCACAGAAGGCGAAAATTGAAGCAGCAGAGCACTGGGCTTGTGTGCGCAGTGCACCAAACTGAAAACCTTCAGCAAAACATCATCCACAATCAGAGTAAGCAGAGAATATTTTTGCTGCTTGGAAAAGTAGCGCTCTGCCCTTAGAATTCAACTCAAAACGTGAAGACAAGCATTTGCCACCAAAAGCTGGAATAAGAATAGGTAGAAGCACAATAAAGTCAAGAAAATTGTCCATGAACTTCCTCCAAACAAATGCTAATGTAAATTTGGCAGGCAGGCTGCTGGCAGTCGCATTCCTCTAACAAGCAAGCCAGCTGCTTTGCGACTTCGACTTCATTCTTCGCCTCTTCTAAGCTGTTGCATGTTCATTCTCCCAGAGGCAACTCGACATCTACTTCCTGTGCAGAACACTGTGTTGACCGCTAAGTGCTCCAGCGCACAACTTCTGCTGAAAGACTCCAAGACAATGCACAAATGTTCTCTGCACTGTGTACCCCCCACAATCTGCCTCTCTTGGCATGAAAAGCTAGACGGAAGACATTTTTACTATGTCTCACAGAGAAAATGTGAAACAACAACACACTTTTGGGGAGCTTTCCCCTGGAAAGCTTGTGACTACTTGTATTTGCACCACATTCACGTGGCAGTCGTCTTTCCTATACAATCTGCAAAGCATAGTGAGATCATCATGCTCTCTGCCCGGTCCTTCTCAGTTTAAAATAGATGAGCACACATTACAGCCCCACAAGAACAAAACATTCCAAGAGATATCGCAGTGCGGGTGTGCAGTAGCAGATGCTGAAAAGCAGCAAAGCTGAATGCATTTGCTGAGCTTCAGTCCTCTGCGGATCACAGAAGGTGAAGAATGAAGTGGCAGAGCAGAGGGCTTGTGTGAACAGTGTACCAAATTGCAGAAGTCCAACAACAGCACATTCACAATCCAAGTCAGTTGAGAATACACTTTCACCTGTGGGAAGTCATCTCAAAATGTGGAGGTAAGCACATTCTTACACCTTCAGAGCTGCAGAGCTCTGCGGAACATAAGGTGTTCTTAAAGTCGTCCTTCTCCAAGGAGCTTTGAAACAGCTCACAACATGCAGCGGCCCTGTGAGCTGCACAAAACTGACTCTCAGTGAAGGCATTCAACTTTACCACTTTTCAGCGTGTGCGCTGCATGCACGCATTGTGACGTCCCTCAGGATATTTGTCGTAGAGAGGCTCTAATGCGCGTGCTGGTACTTTGGGCTGGGAAGGAGTATGCAGAGAGCATGGCAATGTGACAGCACTTTGCAAGTTTTATAAGAAAGAGGATTCCCCTGGAATGTGGTATACATACAAGTTGCCAGGGCAAGCTCCTGGCAAGTGGGTCTTTTCGTGGCACCGTTTGTCTTTGCAAGATGGAGTCAAAAAGCTTTTCACTAAGATTCAGGCAACAAGAGACACAGAATATGAGGCTACGCAGCACTGAGAAGGTAAGTGTGTGGCCCAAGCATCTTTTGGCAGAAGCAGTGCACTGGAACGCTTCGCTGCTGCCACAGTGATCTGTGCCAGAAGCAGGCACCTATTCGCCTCTAGGACAATAAAGGGTGACAACTTCCAAGAGGCAAAAAAACCAAGACGTGAAGCACTGGGCTTTTGTGTGCAGTTTTCAGACTGCTACAGGATCATGGCTGCTACCACCTGCTTGCAGAATTCATGGTAGCAGTCATATGGAAGAAGTTCCCCCACAATTTTCTCATGCTGCTGCCTATTCCTGCTCCACTGCTATGTGGAAACTCTTGCACTTCCTTTTGATTTATAAAAAAAATATGGATATTGATCTAGTATCGATATCCAACTGCGACGGACAAAAACTCTCTAACAGTTTAAAGTTAGAAAGTGTATGTTTATTCAACGCTGGGCAGCGTGCGGGATAGCTCCCAAATACACACCGAACCTTCCAGGTGATTACAGAGTCTTTTTATCCATACAAGTATTGAATACACAAAATACAAATACATATTCATAATTTTAGTACCTCCCATTCCCGCTTCGTATGCTAATCACTCCAAAAGCTATTAAGCATGCGTAGTTTGTCCCTTGGAATGGGTCGGTGGTCCCTTTCATGGGGAGGGGTCCCAAAATGAGGAAGTAAATGAAGTCTTCCTCGTTCGGACCTTTCTACCTTTTCAATACAAATATGACAAATGAACTCCCATTCCTTGTCTTCAATTGGTTTCAGAACAGAGGAGGCCCACAATTGTCTTATGTTCCTAAAAGCTAATTGTCAGTTTCTATATTCTTCATTATAAACCCAGCTAACTAAACATTGTGCTGACAAGTAATCAATTATTAGTTAACTACTAACTCCTAACTTCATCAAGGCCTACTCATTTATTATTGTTATTTTAATTAACTCTAGTAAGGCTTATTTCTAACTAAAATCTTAGCTCTTCAAAAATCTCTAAATGCCTTAAAGTTTACGTTTCACTTTTAGACTCCCAAATCCAGAGAACCCTATCACAGATGCAGCAGAGTGAGGTAGTACAAAGTGCAAGCAGCTGCTGAAAGTTGGCACAGAAGTTGTGAGAGTGAAAAATTGGATGGCACGTCTATTTGAGAAGGAGAGTGCAGCGCCACAATGTGTTGTGCACAATTTCAGGGCTGCTTTGAAAAGGGGCACTTCAAGAACGCCTTTTTTTTTTCCCAATAATACCTGCAAAATGTCAGATTATGGGGCTCTCTGCACAGTCTGTCTTAGTTCCAAGTACAACTGTGCTTGTTACAACTTCACAAGGACTAAAGATCCCGAAAGACATCACTGTGGATGTGTGCAGCATCTATGTGGAAAAATGGCAAAGTTGAGTGCCGTCACCTGGCTTCTATATTGTGCAGATAACAGATGGCAAAAAATGAAGCAGCAGAGCACTGGGCTTGTGTGCACAGTGCACTGAACTGCAAACATTTAGCCAAAGCCCATCCACAATCAGTCACCGGAAAAGTAACTTGCTGCTTGAAAAAGTAACACACTGCCCTTAGACTTTATCTCAAAATGTGGACAGAAGCCTTTTTCACTGAGGGCTGGAATAGGAATAGGTAAAAGCATAAGAAAGTTGTCCATTAATATTAATGTGAATTTGGCAGGCAGGCGGTTGTCAGACACGCTCCTCTAGCAATCTGAACACTGGGCTCACAAAGCCCTACATTTCATGGCTTTGTTCTTTGCCTCTTGTAATCTGTTGAGCTTTCATCCTCCTGGAGACACATCATCATCTACTTCTTGCGCAGAACACTGTGTCAGCTGCAAAACGCTCCAGAGCACAGCTTTTGCTGAAAGACTCCTAGATCATGCACTAACATTCTCAACGCTGTGTATCCCCACAATCTGTCTCTCACGGCATTGAAATCTAGACAGCCGATGACCTCTTGCCTGGAGAAAATGTACCATGACAACACACTTGTGCAGAGCTTTCCCCTGGAACTTGTGACTACTTGTATTTGCACCACATTCAAGCGGCAGTCCTCTTTCCTATCTGCAAAGCATAGTGAGATCATCATGCTCTCTGCCCGGTCCTTCTCAAGTTCAAAATAGGAGAGCACACATTACAGCCCCACACCCAAAAGATATCAGTGCAGGTGTGCAGTACCAAATGCTGAAAAGCAACAAAGCTGAATGCATTCACTGAGCTTCAGTCCTCTGCAGATCACAGAAGGTGAAGAATGAAGTGGCAGAGCAGAGGGCTTGTGTGAACAGTGTACCAAATTGCAGAAGTCCAACAACAGCATGTTTACAACTTAAGTCAACTAAGAATATGCTTGCACCTGTGGGAAGTCATCCCAAAATGTGCAAATAAGCACATTCTTACACCTTCAGAGCTGCAGACTTCTGTAGAACACAAGGTGTCCTTGAAATCATTCTTCCTTTTTCTATGGGAGCAGCTTGAATGTCAGCAAAGGAGTTGTGAGAGTGAAAAATGGGATGTCACAAGTATTTGTGAAAAAGTACAGTGTTGCAGTGTCTTTAGTGCAGTTTCAAGGCTCCTTGGAGAAGTGGCATATTAAGAACCCCTTCTCTTTTGTCACATTCTTCTCTGTGATCTCCAGATGCAAGGACTTTGCAACAATGAAGGTGGAAGAAAATGCTTTTCTCCATGTTTTGGGAGAAAACTTACTACTTTCCTCAGCAGTAAGCATATTCTCTGCTGACTCTGATTGTGGACAAGCTATTGCTGGAGGTTTGCAATTCCATACATTGTGTGGACCAGCCCAGTGCTCTGCTGCTTCATTTTTTGCCTTTTTTCATCTGCAGAGTATGGAAGTTAGGCAGTGGATTTTCTGCTCTTCCACGTGGATGCTGCACACACGCACTGTGACATCTTTTGAGTCTTTTGTCCTTGCAAAGCTGTAATGTGCACACTGGTACTTTGAGCTGAGAAGGACCATGCAGAGAGTGCCATGGTCTGACAGCTGTTTGCATGTTGTACAGGAAAGAGGACTGCCACTTGAATGTGGTGCAAATTGACAAGATTCAGGGGCACGCTCTGCACAAGCTTTTTGTCCTTGCACATTATTTCTGAGCGGGATGTAGCCCAAAAGCTTTTCTGTATGATTCAGATGAGAAGAGGTGCAGAATATGGGACTATGCAATGCTGCGAAGGTAAGCGCATTCCCCAAGCGTCTTTTCGTCAGAAGCAGCCTGCTGGGGTACTTCACTACCAGCACAGTGTTCATAGTGAGAAGCAGATGTCTTTTCACCTCCAGGATAGTAAAAGTGTGACAGCTTACAAGAGGGGAAGAACAAAGCCGCACAGCAGCAGGCTGGTGGGTGCAGCGTACTGGCTGTAAACAAGCGTGGCTGCAACTGACCTGCTAAACAAATTCACTCTCTAGTTGTAAGGATTAAAGTTCAGTGAGAGCTACTTCTGCTGTTACTTTATCCTTTCCAGCCCCTCTGTGGAAACAATCGGAGCCTACATTTACAATGAAGATGTGAGAGTGAAAAAAGTGATGGCAGGTCTATCTGAGAAAGAAGATACAAAGCATTATGAGCAATTTAAAAGCTGTTAAGAAGAGGAGATACTTTAAGAACATCTGTCTTGACACTTCTATTTGAGTGATCTCTAGCTGATTGGACACAGCAACAATGAAAGTGTGTGAAAATATTTGCAATGAGAATGTCAGGTTTCACAGGGAAGGGGGTAGGTTGGCAAATGCCTTCTGTCCTGGCACATCTCTCTGTCAGAACTGCAGCTGGAAACACCTCTCTGTAAGGATAGACTCTGCCACTCTGAGAGAATCTGTGTATGCAATATATACATAGTTGAGAAGGAACGTGTGAATCATTAGTGGGTTTTGTTAATTTACAGACTGCAAAGGGACTATAAAGGCCAGCATTGCCATTGGTCGTAGGACTTTTTCTTTGTAAACAGCTGCTGGATGTTTTGAAGGGGTTTGGGATCTGGGACAGTTAGAGTGCGAGATGGAACACAGAACTTGAAGGAATAGCCATCTCTTCAGGGAGCAGGATGCAGTTCAGTGGGTGCGAGTTACATGTGGAGCAGCTGATGGCCCAGAAAAGGTTCTAAAAGGAAGAGACCGTGCTGCAATTGCCTTTTCTTTTGCAGCCTATAAACTGCACAGCCATAATGAAATGACTCCTCTTCCTTCCCCTCTACATGCAAGATCACTTTCTGTCAGTGCCCGAGACCCAGGATCCACAGCGGAGCTCTTGCCCACGCTGGTCCAAACACTAATGGGGGGCCAGGCCAGAAAAGCGCTTGGCTTTCTCCTGGGCACAGTCAGTGATCATCAAAAGCACCACACGATGGCGATGTCGACTCACAAAAGAAGGACACTCATCGAGCTCAGCTCGAAACCACCCCCAGGACACAGCCAAGTGGGAAACATCCCTGATCTCTAATCAACTGTGTCAGGACAAAAAGTTTTCGCTGATCTTTCCCTTCCAAGTGGATACTCTTCTTTGCACCACACTCAAAGGGCAACACGAACTCCTCTGCCTTAACTAACTCTTTCACCCTCCTCGTGTCCAGTAACAAACTTGGAAGCATCTGCCAAATACAGAGCTCACAAAGCTGTCAGTGGAGAAAGCTCTTTGCTGTCTACAATTTCAACTGCACCCATCAAGCTACAAACACACACCCTGCTATCGACACTTTCCTTCTCAGCTCTAGGTACCATTCTAAGCCTTCAGTCTCACAGAGCCAGGGTCCAAATGGAATGGTACCAGGGACTGCTCACACACTAAAGCTACAAGGACAACAACTCCACAGCTTGGCATCTGCATTCCTGCTGACAGTTCAATACCTCTAACCCAGAGAACTGCCTATTGGGAAAAGCCTTTAAATTCACTGAGACCACCCAAAGTGCTCCTCCAAATGTGCTTTCTTTGACAAAGAGTGGAAGTAGAAGCTCATTTCGAAGGAAACGGTATCCCCTCCTCCAAAATACAAAACATCTGGGGAGTGATCTTACACAAAGGTGTCAGAACACTGGTACTGGAGATTATCTGCTTGGGGGACTAGATCAGCTGCACACCAAGGCTCAGCGTGGCTGCTTATCTTGTCCATAAGAAGTGTGCTGGCAGAATTTCAAGAAGGCTATCTGTGAGAATTGGAAACATGCCAAATTGAATCTTTCAGGAGGGACACTGCCTTCCAGAGATGGATACTGACTCTATGGTTGAAGGGATTGAATCAGTGCTTCCAAACTAAATATGCCAGGACAGAAAATTGCTGCCACCCTTGAACTGCATAACGCAGATTCTTATCTGCACTTCCAGTACTGGGAATACATTTTTTGCTTCCCGGGAGAAAGCATTGCTATTCTCGTTCAAGAACTTACCAAGCAAATGTTGCATACCATGTCCTCTACTGACTATGTCCAACAATGACTCCTACATAGAAGGGGCCAGGATAGAAATGTCTTGCAGGACTATACTTCCTGACAGTACCTTCACATCTGCCCTACCAACATTGCCGCTCTTTTACTTCCCAAGGAATGGCATTCCGAGTCACTTGGTTTTGCCTTGACTCCTAGTACTGTGCCTAGTTTTCCTAGCCTGCCCTTGTTTTGTTTGCCTTGCCTATGTCTGCCTTGCCTGGCACTACAAACAGTTTCCATGCTTTGCTTTGCCTTGCCTATCGCTCTTTGCCTTGCCTTCCATGCAGGCAAGGCAATGCTAGGCAAGTGTAGGCAATTGTAGGCAAATCACGGGAGAGGTCAGCAAGCCTGGAGCCATGAGGGGAAGAAAATGGAATGGTAGGTGAGAGAAGTCACAGAAGTTAAAGGCAAGGCAGGGCATAAGAAATTAAGTCCAGTACTGTTAAGGCCAGGCAGAAACAGGAAATGGGCAAGACCCTGGAGTAAAGCCAGTCGGCAGGTCAAGGGTGGGGCATGCACCTGCAAGGGAATGCAAAGCAATGGAGGATCAGCAGGGCAAGGCAAGGAAACTGCTGGGTTGCCAAAGCAAGGCAAGTGACAAGTACATTCAAAAATTGTGGTGCACAAAAGTGGCCAGGACAGACTGCTCTGTCCGGCCTTGATCTTGCATGGGCCATCTCTAATCTGCACCAAAAACACTTGGGCATCGCAGTCGAGACTGAAGCTACAAAACAACACTACATGTTCATGCAGCAGCAGCCAAATTTTATTAAGAGCTGTTCTCTTTAAATAGCTTTGAACGTCCATGCAGTTAATTCTGATTGGCTAAATTCGTTACCACCCAGCTAACTCGCCAATGTCTGCCCGTGTCCCTAACTGCCTAAACCTGTTCCCCAGCATCCCAGACCAATCAAATTATATAACTGAGGTAGTTCTATAATTCATTGCATTCAGTTATAAAATTATAATTAGGATTGATTATAACTGTACGGCCTGCAGGCCAGCTATTAGCCACTACAGTTCCTACTTTTTGTTTTTAAATATAAAGACAGTGTTCGTTATCCTCTGCAGGGCCCTTGCATGATGATGAACACAGCACAGTGTGTGGAACAATCATGATGACATAGTCCAGGTACTATCAGGAACAGCTTTGCAGGGTGGTATACTGCAAACTATTCACAACTACAACAAACACCTAACTCATTCACAAACTGTTAAACCTTAGAAACTATTATGGGTTATACTGTTTTGTTTCTACTAAAAGGTACAAATCCATGTGCTTAGTCCTGTTCCAAAAGTGTCTGTCTTCTTGAGACTAAGTAAAGTTAAGGTAGGGGTAGACTGTCATTCCACAGGTCCCATATCTTCATACAGTGGTGCAAAGTGTTGTTTTGATTATTGCTCCACAAGGTCTGCTGCGGGGCTGTCAGGAAGATTGTTGGATGTGATCCCAAGCAGGCTGTAGAGCAGGATGCATACACTAGGCAGGCACCCATCAGATGCCAACATCCATGGAAATACAGGCGCACCTGCGCCCCCAAGTAACAGGGTCCCAGGGACCTTCCCATTTACTGGCAAGGAGGTCCTTTTACCAATACCTTAGACTTGGGTGACTGAATGTCACTAGGAGATTATTACAATAGAAAATCATTTAAAATTACAAGATTCTGAAAATTTTCAGGTACGGTTAAATTGCTTAAAGTGTATATGGCCTTGGTTACCCTACTCTGCAGAGTTTCACCAAAGCCTGCCAAGGCCAGCGCAGCACTGCCCCAACATTGCTCCCTCCACACTTTTCTCCTTGGCACCAGCCTCACCTCCATGGGGTGTGCTTGCTCCTGCTGTACCAGCCTGCTGTTCCACAATTCCTGCAATGGTCCTTTTCACAACCTGGATGTACACTGAGACCTTCTGCTTCCCGTGAATTTGTAAAGAAAATCCCTCTTCCCCTCGCAGCACTGCCATTAACCAGTGGTGTGGGGGTGAGCTTGTATCACAGCACCCCTGCAGCCACAGGGGAATTGTCGCACCTGCCCTATCTGGCTGGGATCCAACAGTGCCACTTGTGTCTGTGGCCACAACTATACTAAGGGGGAAAGGCTGGGTGGCCGAGAGAAGCCTGTTAATGGGTTTCTACATCTGTTGTTTGTTGTTGCTGATGTTGTTGTTGTTTGTTTGCCTTGTTTTTTATATATATATATTCTAGTAAAGAGCTGTTATTACTTTTCCCATGTCTTTGCCTGAAAGCCCCATAATTTCAAAGTTATAATGATTTGGAGGGTAGTGGGTTGTATTTTCCATTCCAAGGGAGGTTCCATCCTTCCTTGGCAGACACCTATCTTTCAAACCAAGACAATAACTAATCTATGTTCTGAATTAGACAGGAAAAGAGAGAACACTGTAGTCAGTTCTCTGTGATAAACCATATTTCCGCTGTCTGGGAGGTTGGGAGAAGTGAGGAATCTAGTCAAAATGCTGAACAGTAGTAATTTTGGTAGTCTTTTATCTTCCCTCAGTTAATGAAACAGCTTCAAGCTTTGCCAGGCTCTCCTCCTACTTTGCCTTGAGAGTCAGTATCACTTCCATCTTATTTCCACTGAGCTTCAGCCAACAGTCTTTAATGCAGATTTGTACCACTGCATTTGGGAGTTGTATGATGGTTGTATCTGCGTCTGATGAAAATGAGAGGTAGAGCTGAATGTCATCATCCTACACTGCAGATCACTTTACATCACAACTGCTTCCAGTAGCACCTGCACAGAGATAATGAATAAAAAAATAAGTGATCACAGGGAGCCTCATAGGTCTCTCTGCAACTGAAACCACATCAAAAAAGGAAGGATCACTTACCACAGCATTTACTCGTTTTACAAAAATGAGTGAAAGATCCTGTCATGATTTAAAAATAATATTCCCCAATTTCATGTTCCCACTGAAACATCCCAGACTACATGCTGTTCACTCATTTACCCCCAGACCTCTTGCAGCTGGATGGAGAGAGAAGAATCGGAGGCACAGAAAGGTAAAGATCATAGGTTGAGATAAAGAACAATTTACTAGAAACAGCAGTGAAATAAGAAAATCATCAGTAACAACAGCAATACTACTAATAGTAGAGGGTCCTGGGTTACAATATGGGGTGTACCATCATCTACAATACTTTCTGATGAACTGTTAAGAACAGTGGAGCAAGGTTTCTTTACCATGACTCCACTGTGATAACTCTCTCTGGGGAAGTAGCAGCACCACTCACCTTGTGGGGAGGGGGTCATCGCTGCTAATAAACCATCAAGGACTCCCCAGAATGACTCATGGAATTACATCATCCTGTCCTGTGGGAGGTTCCAGACATTCCTACCTGTGTATAATCTGGGGCTTGGACACCACGACCACCACTGGACACCCAGAGGACAAGAATTATCCACTACCACCACTGGACCGCCAGAGAAGGACCAGGCCTTTCCACAGGACCACCATTTTTGACAAGACCACATCCATCACTCCAATGGGACAGCAGCCACCATTCAGTTGGACTGCTACCACCACCCTGACCAACATGGTGATTCTGACTTTTTGGTTTAAGCCAAAGTGTTTCTGTACTATTGTCTTCATTGTGACTTTCCCAGTAAATTGTAACTCCATCTTGAAATCTCTCACAATTTTTTAACTCCATTTTGAAATCTCCCTGCATTTGTGTGGAGTTAATTCCTCCCCCTGGTTTACTTTCCAACCAGCACACAGAATGTATCAAATGGACAAAAGATTCACATGCAACTGCTCACCATGCAGAGCTGTGGATCTTCCTGTCATCCAGCTGCACACACTGCACACCCTAACAACACTGGAAAAACCCTAGCCCTCTCCATGCCCTCTGCACATTTCTTGAGGTGGTATCCAAATAACTCCAGGGTCCTGGCTGTGTCCCTCCTGGCTGCTTAAAAAATTAACTGTATCCTTGCCAGAATCAGAACAAATCTGTATATTTCTGCAAGATCCTGCTACTTCTGGTCAGCAGTGCCCAAAGCAATTGAAAAGCAAGAACAGGTACTGATTTTGGTGTGTTACTTTCTAGAGATCAAAAATCAATTACAATAGCCCTATTTCAATGATAATAGCCATTAAACTCTGCTCAGGGAGTCTAAGATTGTCCAGCTTAATAAGGTTGCCTCTCTCCTACCGGCGGTATTTTCCCAAGGAAAATGCTAAGTTTCAACAAGTAGGTGAAGACTACAAGAAGTATGTAGAAGACCTATAGAAGAAGGATTATGTAGAGTTCTCCAGAGCATAAAAATACATTCAGGATAACAAGGTCCCCTTCTCAGAGGCATCACCAACACTGAGGTCCTCTTCACCTCAACAGTGAGGTGAACCAATTCTCTCAAAGCAATGTGGTACCATCATGAGAAGTATGTATGTTCTCAAAAAGCTGCCTCAAAGCCTGAGCTGAATGTAGGGGTCAGGTTTTGAATTTTGCAGCAAGTTTCAAAAGATCAGATGTCAACTGGAACAATTACAATAGCAACATAGCAGTCTGTGACTGCACAGTCTCTGATACTCCTGTGCTGTTGAGGGTATGAGGAAAAAAAGGCAGAGATGGATATATTAGAAAAGGTCTTTCAAGGATTCAGTACAACTTCAAAACAGCTAGATTTCATTTTAGAAATTTTCTTGTGTTAAAAGCTATCACTTAATCTAAATCAATCTCTCCTTTTTTAAGTATTTGGTTGTCCTCTTGGATACCTAAGATATTTTATGATCTTTCCCCTCTATGATTTAAACAATAGCAGGTTCTATAAGCTTCACTGGGCCATCTGCCTTAAGTATGCACTGTGTGTATATCCTTTTCCACTAGGATGAATCAGCCTGCTGACGTACAACCTAAAATATGACACATATATGCAAGAAAATGACATAAATTTAAGGAATATTCTCACTAAAAAATGCACAACTTTTTAAAGGCCTTGGGATGCTGATAGACTCAAGGACTGCAGACAGAGTATCCTTGCACCACTGCTGGGTGGCATAACCATACAGGAACTATTTCAAAAAGCTAGTAATCTTCCATTCTTTGCTGCCCATCTAGTTTCTATACTGGTGAAGGTGACATCACCACATCCTAAGTTTACATTTTATATCCATTGCTGGACTTTGGCATATAGAAGTGTGTGAGATACATCAAGGAGGTCCATAGTAAAGTGAAACAGGAAAAGTATTACCAAGAGCTGCAAAAGTAAATTGTTTTTCTAGCAGGACTTCTCTGGGGCAAACAGGCAACTCAAGATGTTCTTGGAGGGTTAAAAAATACAGGAAAGTTTGAAGACTCCTCATTTCACAACATTGCTCTTTTCTCTCTGATTCTTTCTGGGACCACAGGACCCTCCGGACTTATTCAGTACATAAAATGTATTAAAATGCAGCAACTTCCTCTTAGTCCCATTGACAGATACTTTACATAAGAAACCGGAAAGAAGAAGAAAGCCTTTACATGCTTCATGTGTATAAGAGGGGAAAAATACAGGCCGTGGCATCATAAATCAAGTGGAGGCAACACAAAGCAGCTAAAGAAGGTGTATGCCCTCTTTGTGCCAGATCACCTGCAGGAGATAAAAGTGCTGCAAAGAGGGATTTATGTATTATGAATCTATTATTCATCATGTTTTATGAAGGGAGAATTTATATTTGGAGAATGTTTTTATTAGCCAATGACAAAATTTAACATAAATGTCAGGTGGTAGCAACACAATAATAGTTGTAAAACATTATGAAATTAAGGCTCCCAAATTTTGACTGCAGATTTAGCAAGTCTTCCTGTTGTCTGTCTCTTTGCCTTTCCCTTTTCCTTAATATACAATTAACACTACAATTCACTGTGTTGTACATGAAGATCAATAGTGTTATGTTGGCACTACAGCAAATACAAAACAGCTGTTCACTTCTTAATATTGAAACGAGAGAAAAGCACATGGAAAATCCTGCACTCTTTAAAGCATAGGAAATACACATCCTATTTCTTCTTGTACTTTTGAAGACATTGTTCCTTCAACTACAGGCAGAATTTACAATGGATAATGGATAATTAATAGAATTCACACTCTTGGTACTCAGTCAATTAAAAGAAATACCAGTTGAATTCTGCGAGTATTGCAATGGTGCTCATCAGAGGAGCTGGCAAGTAGGAAGAGTGACGGTGTGATAATTGAAAAAATTGCTGCTTGGTAAGTCACAGGAGCTAACATGTTAGCTCAGCATGTGGGGAAGCTGGGACATTCCCAGCTGCTGCAAAAACTGTATGTGATCCCCAGCACCACTAGTTGGGACAAGATATATCACAAGATACCATGTCACAGTGAGCCAAATGGATTTGGTTACTTGCATGATTGATTATCTCTTGGGCTACCAAGAGCTCTTCCAGCAAGCTAATGAGTTTCTATTCGCACTGGAGTGCCTGGGAGCAATGAGTCCCCTTGGGTCAGCACTGTACAGGAATTGATGCCTTTCCGGTGCATGGCCACCCAGCAGACTGAGAGGCAAGTAAGCAAGGAACAAGAGGGTGACTATAATACACACACAAATAACAAGGACTTCCCATGTCTCCCTGATAGGAGCTGCTGTTAATGAATTTTCAGGCACACGCTGAGTTAATGGGGTGAGCAACACTGAAACATCTTTAGTTATACTCAGTACTTTACAAAGGGTAATTGAAAAAAGAAAGGAGCAGTAGGCATGGAGGGTGGAGAACAAAGAGAGAGAGGGTGCAGAAGGGGAGAACAGCTCTATTTTTCAGGTGATGAATGCAGAACCTTTGCAACAGTTGAGTTTACATGCAAGTCTGCACCTCATCAGGGCAACGATACAGTGACTGGAGTTAAGTATTTCTTCCCTGCATATAGCATCTAGCTCCATATCCTGCCCAAACAGCTTTCTTAACTGTGAGCTTTAGCGTATCAACAGCCAATAAGTAAGGACAGTAACTGTAGCTCCTGCTGAGAGCTAACTCTGCCCGTCATGCATTTGCTGGGTCCTAATACAGGACAGCAAATAAAGCTTCATTACAGAACAATGACTTCTGGAGCTAGCTGCCAGAGCCTACAGATTTGAATAAACAACAAATAAGCAACATCTGCTCCAGCATATGTGTATGGTAAAAAAAAGTCACAAAATAAAAGAATTTGTAAATGCCAAAAGCAACACTAAACTGCCAGTGCTACTGTAGAGTGAATTTTTAATTGCACATGCATACTGGCAGGCTGTGGGTATTAGTCTCACATATGTGTGGTTGCTGCCAACCTGGGAGTATAGATGAATTTAATTAAATAAGGATTATCCCTTCTCCCCAGTACAATTACTTATTTATAACAATGATAAAATTGCCTAATAAAAAAAATTGTCATATTTTTAAAAACAGAGCTAGTAAACACTCTGCTTTTTCTGTAAGTCATTCAGGGGTGTTTGAATGTTTGAGTGTCTTTTAAAATTAAGTCTAGGTATTCTGCCAAAAAAGAGGGGAGAAAAGCCTTGTCATAAAGTCTACCGCAGTTAAACAGCCAGACTCTACATTACGGGGAAATATAAAGAAGACATACTGCAGTTAGGGAATTGGCTTTCATGGAGAATGTAGAAAATTAAGCAATTGGACTAAAATTAAGGCCAGGCTACAAAGCCAAGGAATAATACCACTGGGACAAGTACTTCTAAGTGTCTTCTCTAATATGCTTCATCTAGGCAAAGCAGTCTGTTCCTGCCTACCTCTATTTCTTCTCATGTTGGTCACTTCACACTTTCACTCAAGTAAGCTCTCATTTCAGTAGGGTCATGTCAGGCTCTCACATCATAATTACTCACAGTTGTTCCAAGAGATCCCACAGGCAAATAAGAGTGGACCCTTATGGTATCAGGCACTCCAGGAGACTTGAAAAATAGGCAGCCTGTGCCCTAGGGGATTTGGAGGCCAAGTATAAATTCAGGCATGCACTTGCGGGAGCTGAGATTTTCTTTGTGTAGGGTCCTTATGAACTCTATTTCCCACTTGCTCTTACTTTGAGGACCCCTCTTATGGGTCTGAGCCACATCCTGCTGAATTTAATGGGAACCTTCTTAAAACCTAGGTATTATTTACTAGCAATATTACATTCACAACTAAAAATTTTTAGGCTATTTCTATGATGCACAGCAAGTTGAAGTTGCAGAAAGACTTCTTCGGATATGGAGGGATATGCTATTTAATAGCAGTGATAAAAAGACAAAGAATATGAAAAAAGCCTTTAAAAAAGCTGGAAATCTCCACTTTAATTTAGGTGAAATATCAAAGACTCTGAAACAACAGAGAAAAAAGAGTGAAAAATTATGGTGTTTAAAAGAAGTCTAAATAGTGGTTCTACAAAGGCATAAATCTTACATAAGTTCAGTTTACTTTTATAAATTTGGTTGATCACTGAACTGAATGACAGTCTTACCTGAACTGAAAAGAAATAATCGCTGTCTGTGTTTCCTGTCATGAAATTACTACTAAACAGGTGCTTATTCATATGCCTTGAAAGAGTATTCAGGATACACTGTTCTTTTTTTGCCCCTCATCTTGTAATTACTATACCTATACTGCCTACTAAATCCTTCAATTAAATACCACAGTCATTTTTTAGAGATGGACAAAAAATGCAAAAAAAGCATTTGTATGTGTATTGTTACATTTTTAATTTTTTTACCCACTGGGCTATGTACACATTCTCAATTTTAGTTTATCCCAGAATGTTTATCCAAATGGTGTTTTTCATTTCACCAGTCCCAGGGAATTGCTATTATTTCTGCAGATACTTCTATAAGCAAGACTACTGCTATGGGTTCACATCTTTGTTCATAAACATCAAAACATTCATCAGAAAATAAAACCAAAGTAACCTCATGTCACTCAGGTTACATGACCAATCTGAATAGCAGCAACTTGACATTGAGCCTCAAAGGCTGACAAAACTGCATGTTGACAAACTGGACACATACAAAAAGAAAAAAGATGTGGCAAGAGCAATTGAACGCCATAGGTAAGCAATCCTGTATGCAGTTAAACATTACACCACAACCACCAACCCCTCAGGAAAACAGCAAATATGTTTACAGAAATTTGAAAACACAAATAAACACTTCAGAACTGAATAAATAATAATTATATTCCATCACCTTTCCTGGGCTCTAGCACTAATCAAGGAAACCCCACACATTTTGATAAAAAACATTGTCCCTACTGTAGGACACTGATTTCAATAGGCTCATGATTTCACTCCTGCAAACATAGCTGCCACTAGCCAATGGCATCTGCGAATACCCAGCACCAGTGGATACCTGATTTTTTTTTAGATACTGTTGTGGGTTTGGTTTTCCCAGTGAACTTTCTCCCATTTATTACCTGAAAAATAGACCCTGCAAAGAAAGGGCAGTTGAAGCTGAAGCAGGGTGGGGTGTGGGAAATGAGTGATTAAAATAGAAAAAACAGTCCAATTACCTTTGCATTCCACTGGAAAGCTTCCAGGGAGGGAGGGCGTGGCTTGGACACTGGTTTGCTGAGGGGGAAGGGGTGTGGTTTTGGCAGTTTCTTAGCTGGGAGTGGTTCAGCTATTGCCTGAAAGGACCATACTTTCAAAATTATAATAATTTGGAGGGATGAGATAATATTTTCCATTCTGAGAAGGTTCCCACCTTCCTTGGCAGACATCTGTCTTTTAAACTAGGACAGATACCTGTGTAGGAACTTGGGTTGCTATATTATTTGTGCAGGCTCCACAAATGTAATACAATATTACTTTTTTCCCTTCCCAGTTACTAGCTTTTTCATTACATTTATAACCCATTTAAAAAAAAAAACAAAACAAAACAAAAAAAAAACCCTAAGATCTACCAGTCTTTCTTCAAACACTGAATAGGAGGGTCTCTAGAAAGGAATTACTTTCCTGCTTTGCAGACTGAACAGACGTTTCCCCGATACCACCATCCCTGACAGCAAACACTTCTCAGGATCTGAACCTGGATTACCCCAAATGATAGCGTAACATCTGGTCCAACAGCATTGCTTTTGATCCTTTCATGGGCTCCTCAAATAACCTATTTTCTAGAAAATACATGATTTGCTACTATGTCAGTTCATGTGATGGTAGTCTATATAATGTAGTCTATATAATCATGGGGTAGAGGCCATGCTGCCACCGGAGAGTTCTGGTCGTATGATCATGCTTAAGTTGAATACAGAATAGTTTTAGTCTTCAGTCTCCTGTACTTATAAGAACCTGAGAGTTGGTGTATAAAGCATTATCTGAGCCTGACAAATAACTCACCAAGCAAAAGCACAGCTTTAGTGTGCTTGGAAGATGTGATAAATGGTGCTCACTTTTAAAATTTAAAAGGCTTATTAAACCTTAACAAAAATACACAACAAAGGACTGATTAAGGAAAAATTACAGCGCTGGGAGTCTCCATGACCAGCAGCAACATGCTCATTTAGAAAATGGATGCGCTGCCTTTTATAGCCTTAGCCCCTCCCAAAATTGTGTCAGTCAACTCCTTCTCTGCTGTCCATTGGTGGAGATCACTTTCTTACATCTTGATTGGAGGTCGGGTGTTGTTATGCTGCACCTCCTAGTAATAAGCCAGCCCTCCCCAAATACCCTGACTACCAAAGCTATTACAAGGAGGAAGGGCAAGTGGACAATGGGAGGACTATTACAATAGAATCAATATACATCTACAAAACTTCTCTTAATATACACATAATATCTATCTCTTAATTGTGAGAGCCAAGCATCACATTACTCATTTATAACAAAACCCCTTTTCCTTTGTCCATAAGTCATTTGGCTTGAACAATTAACTCTCATTTTCAATTCCAATAATCTACTTCTACTTTTCAAAAAAAAAAAAAAAAAAAAAAGAAAAAGAAAAAGAAAAAATTTAATTAATCATACTGGAATCTGTTGAAGTCAGCAAGGTCAGTGGGAGCAGAAGAAAAACAAATTACATTTTCCTTAGATATATTTATTTGGAATGGACAAAATGGGATCACAGAGGTGTGGTATAATTTTTTCACTCCCATCTACTGTGTGCATGGGGTTGCTACGCATAGCACGTGTATCTTAGTGGCAAGTACAGAGGCCAGCTTGGTCTTGCCCTGTAGGCCCTGTTGTATTAAAAGATATTTGAGGAATGATAGAGGTCTGGCATGGCTTTCTTGCCTCCACCTTAACATATCTAAGGGGTTGCTGCCCGCAGCAGGGCTGTAATCTTCTCGTTGGTGAGCACAAGGGACAACCTGGTCTTGCCCTCTATTTCTTGTCTTACTCTACTTGTTGGTTCCTAAGGAAACCGCCCCAATACCTCTTGTGGTTCCTTGTGTACTTCCCCTCAACAGATGCTTGTAATCCCATTTATTAAACCAGGACAATTACATCAATAAGTAATACAGTTCAAACTCTCCGCTCAAAGTGTTAGTGAAAACAGTCTTTGAGCTACCTGGTGGAAGCTCGACTCTACTTTTCAGATGTCTTTGAGCTTCTTTGGTTATCTCTCATCCAGTCTGAATGTTATAGTCTATTCTTTGGGTTCTTTCACCAGGCCTTTAATTCTGTTGACATGAGTCCATACTCACTTCGCGTTTGCACAGCTGATTCAGTGTTAGCAGTACCTGAAAGGGATCTCCTCACTAAGGGGTTAAATTGAAGGCATTCCCATAGCACTGTGTTACGTGTTTCATTATTTGAAAGGGTAATTGAGTCTTAAAATAGTTACCCACCACTGCTGACACGAGGGAACTGCATGGCCTAGGAAGTATTAAAATCACAGAGAGCTTTAGCATTTGGCCTAGCATCCCGTTTTGATGGCAGCAGTTTTCCAGGGAAACTGTGGGTCAGGACAGCAGTGGATCACAGCGATTGCAGATAGGGATTCAATGTTCACAGGGATTTAATGGAAACTTAAAGACTATTAAATTTTATGAAAATCACTGTATGCAAGTTTACATAAACCTTTTAGCAAACTTATACATAGAGGTAAATTCCTCTCCCTACAAGAACAGAATGTACACAGAGAGCCAGGGGCCACTCCAGCCAGCAAAGCTATGTAGTGACACACACAGAAATGCAAATATACATACATGTCTGTTTTCCCAGGTTGGACAGAAGCTGGATGCTCAGGGCCACGTCCCTGGGTGTGCCAAGCCTGTGTGTGCACACAGGGACATGTGCAGAGCTAGTGCACATACACACAGGTACTTGCTCACCTGCACAGCGCTTCTGTGTACCACAATACTTGCTCGCAGCACACACTTGGTATACTCAACCTGCCACACCAGCACATGTGTGCTTCACAGACACTCACCTATGTACAGTCTCTACCAATGCATAAGGGCTCACAAGCACGAGACCTGCTTGCACATAGAGCCTGTGCACACCAATGTGTGCAGTGTCATACACATTAATATGCACATGTCCCACACAGAGCCATGCTCACCCCTCCAGAACTTGTGCACACTCACAAGCACAGAGCTGTGCACAGACCCACTCACACCTGAGGGCATGCAATTTAACACACATGTAAACAGCAGTGCACACATTACATGTACACATCAGCACATCCATGTGAACAGTGCTGTGCGCACCAGCACATATGTACACTGTGCAAAGCAGGACCTGCACACTCACATCTGGGCACACTAGAAAACACATGTGCACACAGAGCCGTGCACACTGGCACACACGTGCACAGCACTCTCCCAGAGCTCTCCTGGCCCTGATGCCCCCATGGGTCTCTCCTCATCGGATCATGACACAGTCGGAATGGGGATGGGGACAGGAGAGGGGAGTATGGGTGGGACATTGTGGCACAGTTTAAAGAGCGTCCTCTGTGCCTTTGGGGTAAGAACAGACAGGCATGTCCTAAAGGAAAGGTGATAGAGAGACAACGTTGGATTCTTCCTTCCTGCTTCTCACTCTGCAAGGGCAAAACTGAGCACTTTTTGCTGTCCTGTCTTCCCCAGGAGCCTAACCAGCACAAAGGAGAGGATTAGAAGGATTTATTGAGGATCACTGCCAGTGCACAGCACACCTGGCATTTTTCACCCCTTTCATTACCATGGAATGGTGGGGTAGGAACTAACAACAGCCTTACTCCACTGCTCTAGAAGACTGTGTTTTGTCAAGGGGCACTTTTTACTTCTTAACTGCGAGCAGGTACTTGTGGCCTCTATTACAGTGGAGGGTAGTTCACAGTGCCCTAGGGATACGGTCAGGAAAGCTCCAAGCCTATCTGCAGGGGTGACAGTGATTTTGAAGCAACATTTTTTATCAAGACTTCATCTCGGACTGAAAGAAGAAAAGGTATCTGTGTTATTCATGGAAAATTATCTAAGGTTTTGACACCCAAGCTCTTCTCTTAGCTTGAAAGAGAAGTAGCACCTGTTAGTATTAAATTTGAGTGCAAAACAACTGGTTTGTGTCACACTTGATTGAAAATTAGTATTCACAGAGAAAGATACAAGAAGGCAGGAAGTGGTAAAAGGGAGGAGGAAAACAAAGGACACTCTAAGCTCTTTTTCTCAAGTCTAGAATTTTGTTTGGGCGGAGCAGGGTGTAGAGTAGTTACAACTTGATACATCTACTGTCCTTTTGACTCACATCATGGCTAGTACATATATATTCAATCTCTTTCTTAGTCTATTCTATTACATAATATTACATACTTTCGGTGTTGGGGTCACATCTCTACCAGGTTTGTTTTCTTAGTGGGTTATTGGGGGGTATACCTGTTGACATCCTGTACTTCCTCCTCCTCTCCATGGGGACTTCCAATTGCTCCTAGTCCTATCCTAATCAGTCTAACCACAGGCTCTCTAGACAGAGCTTGCCTCCCCAGTAGACCAACCACAGGCTCTCCCAACAGAGCTCACCTGGATGGATGGATGGATGGATGGATGGATGGATGGATGGATGGATGGATGGATGGATGGAAGGGAGCTTTACCTTCTCAGAAAACAAAAGCAAATAAACAACCTGCTTAGGTTCCAGGCACCCCTGTACCACTGGGTCAGTTCTGACACTCCTCTCCTGCTTTGGCTTGGCGCCCTGGCACCCTCAGTACAGCAGTGCCGGCAGCCGCATGCAGTACTACATTTGTGCGTCTTTATGCCGACGGGTTGAGGGGAAGCCTCCATGTCCTAGTCTCCCTTCTTGGCACACTAGCACAAGCAACTACCTAGCAGCGCACGTGGTCCCCCACACTCATGAGGCTCCACACTGGCAGACTGCTGAGAAGCCTCCATGGTCCACCACCCTGGGCCCATGGCTCCGTGTGCCAGCAGACACTGCAGAGAAGTCTCCACAGCCCGGTGCTCTGGGCCAGCCCTGCCGGGCACCACTACTCTTGGCACCCCCGAGTTGCCACAGGCAGCCTTGCACAGGTGAGTCCATGGAGCCGGGGCCCCTGCCAAGAGGCACCAATTGCTGGTCACATAGTGTGCAACCCTGCCTCACAGCCCCAAGCCGCCACCCCCTTCCCACCGAGCCATGTTACATATTACAATAGCATCAATATATATCTGCAAAACTTACCTTAGCATACACATAATATCTAACTTTTACTTGTGAGAGCCAACCATCCCATTACTCATTTATAACAGAAGAACAGAGAGGTCTGCTTAAAGCATGAGACTGGGACCTTACATGCTCAAAGTGGTGTGTGTTAGACATACCCTCTTTATGTGCACTCTGAGTCTCCTTGGTAAACTAAGTATATTTTACAGCCCTAAGATTGAGCAAGTCATATCATCTAGTCTTTTATGTCTAGAAGGATGCATTCAAATGCCAGAGATGATGAGAGCGGAGAGAAAAAATTTATTTTTCAGCTAAACTTTAAAAGCAGCTAGACAGGAAGATTTTTTTTTTTTTTAAATAAAACCAGCTAAATTATTTCTTAGCACTCAGGTGAAGGGGTGTCAGGAGCATTTCCACATAGAGATTGATCCTCAAAATCTGAATCTGAAAAGAAAGGAGGAAGAATTTTTACTATTGGTAATTATTTTTATTGTTGGGGAAGTTAGTAGCAAAAGCAAAAAACAAACAAAAATTCTGGATGTTTCAAGATAAAAACATAACATCTTTCAGATGGTTCTCTTTTTGTAGCCTTCTCTTTAAAATAGTCTCAGAACCTTTCCAAGCCTAGGTCAAAGTAATAAATTCATAACGGTTATAGTACACTAATCGTTTTGTTTGAACAAACTCAGAGAAATATCTCTAAGAAAAACAAATTACTTAGCAGAAGAAATCCAAGAAAATATTTTTGCCAAAGAATATCTGTAAGGTCAGATTTTTTTTACTCTAGACCCATTTGACTTTTTCATAATATCGATGAGTTTATCATGTAATAGTGCTGCATAAACTCCTTCAGAAAAAAAAAAAAATCAGAGAGGAGGGGCTCTATTAGATACAAGTAACACAGTAACATTGATGTTGGGTGTGTTCTCCATGCTGTCTGTACATTAAGCGATCTTTAATTCTCATTTTCAAAGGTTAGAATAAGAGAGAAGGATCACATGGTTTCAAAAAGTACATGGTCTTAATTTAATGATGTGGTAGAGAATACTCAGAAGTTAAACAATATATACCCTATCTAATTTGAGAATACAGCGATCACCTGTGTTTACTGCCCTGTCAGAGCCCTCACTTTTGTGTGACCTTCTAGCCATGGAGCTGCAAGTTCAGCATGCTAAGTGCCTTAGAAAGACATAGAGGTTGCTCCAGGACTATAAATTTGCAATGCTGCAGATCTGTAAAAGCCACTCTTATTTCCCACCAAGGCTGATAATTAGGTGCGTTCTCCAACTCTTGAGCAAGCTCTACTGAGAGAAAAGCAGCACCAACCTAATCACAGAAAAATACACTTTTGGAAGGACTTGAAAAGATAAACATCTTTTCCTCAAGAAGAATGTTACCACCTCAACCTAAACTTTCGCAATGCTTTATTTGGGTTATAGTATGCTCAGTTTACAGAGTGATACATTATTTCAAGCACTGCTATAAAGTAAGGCTAATTTTGCCACGCAGCCTTCTGAAAAAGCATACTAGGAAATTAGCTTGGGGAAAAAAGAAAGATAGAAAAAAGGATCAACCCTGGTCAATAAACGGATCTATAAAAATATTCTTTACCATATGTATCATTGTCCCTGCAACTTATTTCTATTAAAAAAACCCAATATCTAGTGCTGCATAAAAACGTTGGCACCTTACACTATCATACTGGCTGAATGAATCCTATCTCAGTAACTTCAGTGGTAACTTCTTTAACAATAACCTAACACAAAGACAATTTAAAATTATCAAACCCTGAATGAATAGTGTGAGTTCTAATAATTTTCCCCATAATGCTGCTGCATGGTGTTTGTTGAAAATATTTAGTTTAGCTTCTATCCTGAAAAAGGGAATCAAAATTATACTGTAAATAGAATGGAAATAAAGTACAAAATCCAGGTTACCTCTTAGATTTCAAAAGAACCTGGCACCTTGCAGGTTAGGTCAGCCACTTTTTTGAGCATGTGGGCCACCAGAAATAGAGACTCTTTTCTTGGCCTGTTTATAGCAGGCACCTTGCATGCAGGAGAATGGTGGGGCTGTCCTGCAGCTAGGTGCAATGAAACCCACTCTGATGGCATTGGTGGGCACTGGGATGTAGGATATGCTAAGGCACATTTGTTTCCTGGAACTTGTTAGTGTGTCAGACAGCTGAATTAACACATGCAAAATGTGTGCCTGGACTGTCTCCCTGCCAGCAACATCTGCACAAGAAGAGGGTTGCTTTTTTCTGTAGAATATGGGCAAACTGGCTTACCCAAGCACTACTGAGCCCCGTTTCAGTAGCTGATGTGGGTTTTATTTTTCTGGTGAATTTTCTGCATTTTGTTACCTGAAAAGGAGGACATTGTGAGGAAGGCACAGTTGATGACCAGGAGGGAATGAGTGGTGGGCAATTAAGATACAGAAAATGTGGCTGGGTGCCTTGGCAAACAGTTGGAATAATTCTGGGGGATGGGGAGAAGTGAAGCGGTTTTGGCTGTTTCTTAGCTGGGGGGTCATCAATGTTTTTCCCAGCTGGGAGCAGAGACAGTTTTGTGTTTTTTTCTTCACTTTGGATCTCTCCCGCGCAGCCATTTTTAACATGGACCTCTGCCCGCTGCGGGCTTGTATGCCCGTTTCTTGCAAGAGAAAAAGAAAGTCCCAGCCACTCCACTGACACAGACTTCGCCAGCTGCCAGTGCTGAGAGAGACCAGCACAGTCTATGTGGTGCTTGGGGAAGTCGACCCTTCTTCCCTCTCCCTCATCTGAGCTATCATCACCACCAAGGAGGTCCCGCTCCTGCATTGCAGTACCCCCTGAAGCTGTCAGGAAGGTACTACAGCCTCTCTGCCTCAACACAAATCAAGTTTCCCTTGCCAGCTGTTCTTGTAACTACACCAAAGGGGAAATTGCTAAATGGGCATGAAAAGGCTGTTATTGGATTTTCTTTGATTGCTGTCGCTGTTGTTGTTGTTGTTTGTCTTGTTATATATATATAGTCTGGTAAAGAATTGTTATTATTTTTCCTGCATTTTTTTGCCTGGAAGCTACATAATTTTGAAATAATAATAATTTGGAGATAGGGGGTCATCTTTGCATTCCAGGAAAGGTCCTGCCTTTCTTAGCAGATATCTCTCTTTTAAATGAGGCAGTAGCATTCGTTGCTGAGAAGACCTTTACAGGAGCTCACTTATTCTTTTCCACTTTAATTGTGTGATCACAAGTCTGAGTTTTGTAGCATACAGCAGACTAGTGTCTGCTAGTGTCCTGTGCTTTGGTCTGTTGGGTATTGACATGGGTCAGCAAAGATGAGAGGGCACTAACTACATGGTCAAGTACTTCCAGCTGTCCTAAATGTTCATAAGTTTGGCAGAATGTGAGGCAGTATGGTTATTAAAACTCATAACTTTAAATAAGCAGGTACAATAATTATTCAAACTTGCATTACTGAGACACATACTAATTACTTCATTAAAAAAATGGCTACATCTTTCCTTTTGCTTCCAAAGGACTAGTTCAGATTACATAGAGACATCAGTGTGTAGTTCTTTATATTAGAAAATCATGCAGTGTTTAATTCATTGGGTCAAGTGCAGCTAAATACTGTTCTCTGTGAAAAAAGGTTACAGAATCAAGCCTGAAGTTCACCAGTTGGCTTGGCCAGACTTGGATGCCATATTTCAGAAAATATTAAAAATCATGTGAAGAAGGTTATTTAAGTCTGACCTCAAAAATTTACAGCTGCCAGCTGTCCAGGATAGCTGTCAAATGTATAGTCATTAACCAATGAAAACTGATGACAAAAGCTATGTTCTCATTTTCATAGGATTACAAAGCAAAACACTTATCTCCCAGAAACTCATAGCTGATGTTGCATAGAAGTTCCCAAATTTTTTTCATTGTACTAACCTCCTGTAATTTCTGGGGCATTTTCCCTATGATACAACATATAGATAGATAGATAGATAGATAGATAGATAGATAGATAGATAGATAGATAGATAGATAGATAGATAGATAGACAGATAAGCCAATATGGTTTTATCTAAGGTCTCTTGGAGATCTCCATCACTACACTACTAAGGAGTTATTTATACAGTCAAACACAACACATTTGCTTGCATGTTGTGTTAGTACCTATCTCCTGAGGCAAAAAATATGTCACCAGAGCTCCTCCTTCCTTGAGAGATTCAATGAGGACAGTAGATGGCAAAATGCTAACTTTCTTGGCTGTTGTTTCACTTAGAGAGCAGACACATTTTCTTTATGCAGTTGGCATGCAAGCTGTTGGTAAAGCTGCTTCATTGACGATTAGTCAGTGGGGGGATATTTAACATGAATGTGGGTTGGTCCACTGAGGACAAACACCACTACATGTAATCTCTGATAGTTACTATATTTCAAGAATACATCTTTCTGTCTTTGCCCCTGTCTATATTTTAACTGGAGAAAAACTTGGCCACTTTTAACAAAGGGTTTCACTTGATACTGTTTAACAGAGTTATCTGGTCTATCTGATCAACTCTTCATGTTACATATTGTTGTATACTTTCCATTTGTGTTAGGGTCTCAGAGTAAATAATTTTTTGTTTTGTACATCCGTTGTATTACTCTCCATATAAACATATTTTATCCTCAGTATTTCATCTGAGTCCCACTACATGTCACACCATAAACATGTCAAGTGCTAATCTCCTTTGGCTGACCGTGGCACAACAGCCCAGTCATGCCTTGATTTGAACTAGAACAAAACTTGTTGGGATTTGAATTTTTTTTACCCACTGCTTATATCTTGTAAATTATTTCAAAGAGCTTGAGACACCTAAAGAGCAAACTGAACAAGATAAATTGTAAATAAACAACAAAAAATAAACATCTCACTCATATACAATGTAGTAAATACTCAGGTCATGAAGAAATTATGTCAGGATAGCCTCATTTCATGGACTATTTCTCTCCAAGCAAGCAGTTCCATCCATGTCTAGGTATGTTCTCCAAGTATTGTATCTCAAATGAGCAAGAGGCTAAAAAGGTCTCCTTAATCCCTAAAAAAAGTCTAAAATGGTAACACAGATGTTACCATCTGTGCTAATTAATCCATGTTTATTTAATGACATAAACATGGATTAATTTTTATTAGAAACTTCAGTCAAAAAAGCAAATGGTCATGCTGTAAATATGATCAATCTTTAATAGCATCTGTATATTTTATAGGGTTTCTAATTACTTTATTATCTACCATTTTATAAGTTAGAAGGGGAAACTTAGTTTTGTTCATCCTTCCTTAGATCAGGTATTACACAGGATGATACAATTATCTGTGTGAAAGATTTGGAAAATCTTCAGTAGGCTCACAATAAATTGAAGAAAGAGAACATTTCCAGAGCCAGTGAAAAATTTTCAATCAACAAGTTTTTTCACAGCAAATGGCAGAATTTGAAAATAAAGATTCTAACTTTTCAGTGGGAAAATCAAGACATCTGAAATTGCTCAAGTTTTCTCAGAAGTAAAAATGAACTTTCAGCATTGTCTACTTTGTCATACATTAAAAGATATTGGTTTCTCTAGATTGTTTCAACTCAAGTCTTGGCAATGCTATCTTGGCTTGAATCAAAGCTGTGCTTCAGAAACTCCTTTTAGCAATCTATATTTCCTTCCTCTTTTAAGAGTGGAGGACATGTATTTCCTCTGTTATAACTAACCTGTGGTAGTGACAGGACAGCAATGTATCATGGGCTATTGATACCTACTGTACTTATCTCACAGAGAGTAGTAAGACTTGAACTGTTCCAGCGAGAGGCTTGCAGCAGCCAAGACAGACAAAAATGAGTGTGAAAAATCCACAGAAACAAGACAACACCCCAAGTAAATTTAGATAGGGCATTATAGACAGGCGATACTGAAATTTTGTGGGTTGGAGTTTTTTATTATTAAGCATCAGATTGAAACATTTCAACATTTCTGAACTGAGATGTTCAGAAACTTGAAGTTTTCAAATAATTTGGGGATCAACATATTCAGAAATATAATCACTTGTCACTTAAAATTTCTGACTGTTAAGTGACTATTTTCTTCAGTTAGGAAGTCACTAATATCACTTCTAATGAGGTCAGTAAAATTTTTACCAATGTCAAATGATGGGGATCTTTTGGATCTGGCTGAGATGGCTGAGAAATTAAAAGGGTAACTGGTGTCTCTGAAAATACTTTTTTTTTTTTTTAATTGTGAACTGAACCTCTTGAAAACTCTGGCAATGCAGAGGAAACATCAGTGAGTGTGGGTAAAATTAATAATTCTCTAGTAATCCATGCTTATTTTAAAAGATCTAATCAGCAGTGAAGGAGACCTGGAAAACTATACTCCTGAAAGAGCCAGACAGAAACAGAAAAGGACTGGAATAGGAAATGAATGAAATATGAAAAGGGAGAGGCGTCACTTCACTATGGAATTCCCTAGTCTCTCTCACCTCCCTCTCCCTTTTTCCTCCAGGTTTCTCATCTTCCATATTTTATCTATAATTTTTCTCCTTATCTCTCCCCTTTCCAGAGTAATACATATCATACTAAATCAACTAACTTTCTCTGCCGACTCAGAGAATATGAAGGGAGCTTCCTGTGGTTTTTCATTCTTAAATATGTTATAATAGAGGCATTATCAGCCTTCTTCTAATTGGCTTAGCAGTGTGCTAATTTTCAGAGCTAGTCAGCAACTGGTTTTTCCAGGCATGGAGGAAGCTGCTAGCTGCTCCTCACAGAGAATCACTTCTGTGGGTGATTTTTTTCCCTCTTCACCACAAATCAATTAATGCAAAACTAGCACAACCTACTTACTTTACAGAGAATGGTATCTATTGCACCTATTTGTCTCATTTACATTACAGGGACTGTAGAAGACTGTGCAGAAGATTTACAATTGTACAATTCTGTACCCTGAGGATGACTACAGGACAAGTGTCCTGGAGTGACTTTATGATGCTTGTATCCCTATTTGTCTGTTTTGCCCAAAAATAAGGGTTGCACCTTTAAGACTGATTCTGAGAGCAAAAGGTGGGGTGAGAAGAAGCACAGAGTTTGTTTTCAGAAACTGCACTCACTCTTCCACATTACTGCTCCTAGACTGTGTTGTCTGCAGCACATACAGATGGCGAGACAGAGCTCTCCTTTGCTTTTAGTTACTTTTTAGCTAGCTGAGGCAGAGGAATTCCCTAGACTGTAGTTTCTCTTTTTCTTAGAATTGTTTAAACCTGCTGTAGACTGAGCACTGAGAAAAGCACCAGCAGCTAGCACCTGTGTCCTACTGAGCCAGGGCTGGGCAGCAGCTTTTCCAGCACCAAAGAGACTGTTCAAAATAAGTACAGTTTATGGTTTCTTCATCCTGTTATGTGTATATGGGATTTGCGGGTATAAAATGATTTATATGTCTATATATATTTTGTTGGTGAGAAACATTCTTATAAAAGATTTTTAAGTGTGCAAGTCAGTGTCGGGGATTGCATCACAGTGTTGAAACCACCATGGACAAGAGGAAGGAGAACCTCATTTGCAAACAAATTAACTTAGCCAGCCTGGAGATGGGTCATGATCCAGGAATGCCTGGATGATGCATACATGATAAATATCTAAGATTGAGATAGCCAGAGCCTTCGGGGAGATACATCTCAATGCCGGGTTCCTTCCGGGAGCCCGATCATGGATGAGCATCACTCCCCCATTCCCCGGACATGATTTTGTTCAGTTCATTGCAGAGAAAGGACTCCCCATGTGAAACTCTGAAAGGAAGAAAAGGGACTCGGCCCCGGGCAAAATAAGCTGTATAAAAATCGCTCATACAGGATGGTCAGGGTGAACATAGGGGACCCTGTGCTGTAGCAGTTGGACCCCTGTCTCACCCAACACTGATACCCAGGCTCGGCACTGTCCTTTTTGATTGGATTGTGGCTATCTCAGACTGTATCACAGTTACAAAATAAAAATCTATTTTTTTTAATATTAAATTTGGCTCAATTAATTTTTACATATAACAATCCTACCCCACATCCTTGTTCCAACAGCATGTTTTAGGAGTTTATTAGTAATTGTACCCAACTGTTAGAGGAGGAACAGGAGATTATGCTTTTCAGCCTTTCCTTTCCTTCTTCTCCTTGAATCTGTTAAGTCTCTTGGTGAAAATGTTCAATTTAATGTTGAAGATACCACTGGCCTAGTATTTAATTCATTAAATTTCCTTTATATAGTCTGCAATTTGTCTAGAATAAAGGCTGAGATGTCCAGAGGAGCTGATGAGACCCCTGACCCAAAAGTAGACCCAGACATGAAAAATCCTAAGTAGTGTAAAGAATGGGAAAATATGGCCCAAACGCTAAAAGAATTTTCTAACCCTATAGCCTGAGACTTTCCATGTGAACAAATACAGAACCCAGCTGAGGTGGAGAAATACCTAAAAGAAAAGTGTCATAATGACTCTAAAGAAAAAAAGATCATTGCAATAAGCTAGGCCCTGGCCTATACTCATTACATACTGCTAGATACTATTGGGCAGTGTGGTAGTTTTACATGAGAAACATCTACAGAAGCAATAGAAAAGCTTCTGTGTAACTAACAGTCTGTAAGACCACTGAGAAGCTGTACACACCTCTGTGAAAAAAACATGTTAAAGATGAAAAATCCTGGGAAAGTTGTCTTTCTCTTCCAACCAACAAAAAAGTAACACACCCCATCCCCCTGTCTTGACCAGGACACGCTAGGCAGCCCCAGCCATGGGGCTGAACCCCTTTCCCTGGGGTGCATGCCCACCCCTCATCAGCTGCTGGGCAGGAGAGGGAGTACAGCTGGCCAGGCCAGGTCATAGCTGTCATTTCTAACATCTCACCACTAGTCCAGTGGTAATTAAAAACCAAAACCACTACAGGCAGCAGAAAGAAGTAGGAGGGCAGGGAGATAAATCAACAGCTACCCCAATCACTCAGGCTGCAGCCAACACCTCATCTACTCAAGTTGTAGTTAAAGCAAACAGTATGCCTAAGCCCATAGCTAAACCAGACAGTGAGCCTCAACCAGTGACTGTTGCTCCTACCATGAGAGGCAGAAAACACACAACCAAAACTGATCAATAGACGATAATGATGATCCGGAGGAAGGACCATCAAAGCCAACACATAAAATCAGAAGTCACTCTTAAGTCCTTTTCCCTATAAAATCTTCATAGCCTACGGAAAGATTGCACTCAACAACCTAAAAACTATAGTTAGTTAATTAATCCATCTTTAGAATGCTACAAGAAAAGCTACAATTCTAAACAGTACTGAAGCGAGGCATTTGAGATCCCTGTCACATAATCTGATTATTGACCAAAGGATGATGAGGGGGGCTGACCCTCACAATCTCTGGGCACAGATCCTGAGAAGTGTAGAACAAAGATTTCTATCTACAAACTATCTCTATATGCAACAAACCCAATAGAAGACCATAGAGCAAGGGATTCAACGCTTGAGAGAAATGGCAATGGCAGAGATTGTCTTCTCAGACGACCTACACACTACAAATCCAGACTTGATACAATTTTGTCCACAAGAATACACTCTGCTTTAACAATAAAAGAGCAAAATAACAGGGAAGAGACTGTACTTGATATGGTGAAGAAGCTCCAAACATATGTAAATGCTTTGCATGGCCCAACACATGCAAAAATCACAGCTATAAAAACATGGCTGCAAAAATTAGAAGACAATCACAAAAAACTCAAAGAAGAGATGAAAGAGGGCTTTCTCCAAATATTGGCAATACAAATCAAAAATTCTTGTACTAAATTCAAACATCCCCCAGATGGAAAAAAATAGGCACACCCCACAAGCTGAGCTGTGGTTCTTCCTGTGTAATTATAAAAAAAACCATGAAAAATAAGACAGGTATCTACTCCTGCTCTAACACAATGGGTGCTTGAATTATAAAACAAGACTCAGGAAGGAAGTTCCACCAAAAAATAAGTAACTCCAATGGCCCATAACTGAACTGCCAAGTATAATGATGATGATGACGTGTCCAATACCCTTGAAAGAACCTCCAAAACATATGCCCCCCCCGCAAAGAGATAACCAAGCTTAGAGGGGCCCTGCCTCTAGCCAGGTAGAGGCTAGAAAAAACATAGTTTTTAGACTGTATAGATTCATTAGCCTAGCACATCAAAACCACAAAAATATAAAGCCTTAGCTGACACTAGTGAGGAATGCACATTAATCCCATCAAAACAACTGGGGGCAGAATCTATTTCTATTGCTAGCGTGACAGGAAAATCACAAGATTTTACTTTAGTAGAAGCTAATGTGAGCCTGACTAAAAATAATTAAAAGAAGCACCCTATTTTAACTAGCCCAAAAGCCCCATGCATTTTAAGCATAGACTTCCTCCAAAATAAGTATTTCAAATACGCAAAAAGACTCAGGTGGGTGTTTAAGATAACAGCTGTAGAGACAAAAGACGTTAAAGCAATTAAACACCTTGCCTAAACTATCAAAGACCCCATCTACAATAAGACTCCTTGTTACAATGAGCTCATGGGCATTCTGTTTCCCCTTCCTCGGGACCCTGTGACTCTGATCAAGATAACCCCTGGACCCTCCTTTCTACCCCAACGGGGTTGGCAGAGAGCCAGGAAAGCCCACCCTTTCCAAAACCTATATAGACCCCTGACATTTCCTGTTCGTTCTCTTTTGCCCCGCTCTCCACATGGACAGCACAGAATAAAGAGAGCTGTACCAGCCGTCTCCTGGGGTGAGAGCCTCTTTTGAATACCTTTACCCTTCTCCTGATATTCCTCCCCTCACAGCCCCTTATCTCTGAGATAGTCGGATTATTCGGGGGGCTGCGTGAGAGGGGGGGAACCACAAATCCTAAAAGTAGAAAAACAACAAATACCAATTGCCACTTCAACAATGCCCCACCAACAATACAAAAAAACTCAAAATGCAGTGATTTCCATCCACAAGATGACCTGTGAGCTAGAGAGCCAAAAGATAGTCAACAAAACCCACTCACCCTCAACAACCCCATTTTGCCTATTTGCAAATTTAAAAGAAAATAGAAATTAACTATAGACTGTTGTGCCTTAAATAAAGTGACTCCACCATTAAGCACTACTATACCAAACATATAAAAACTCCAACACAAGCTAAAATCCAAAGCAACAACATAGTATGCCATGATTAACATTGCCAATGCATTTTTCTCCATTCCTTTAGCAGCAAAATGCAAGCCTCAATTTACCTTCACGTCGAGAGGCATTCAATTACCAATGGTAGAAGCACAATCCTACCATTTACCATAAATTAATCCAAACTTCACTAGAAAAATTTAAAGCTCCAAAACTCTAGAATACATCAATAACATCATTGTGTAGAAGAACACAACAACAAAATTGTTTAAGAAAAATAAATCATCCCAATTCTCCTAGAAGCCAATTTTGCCATCACAAAAAGCAAAGTTGAAGGACCTACTCAAAAGATCAAATTCCTAACAGTAAAGTGACAAAACAGACAATGTCACATTCCCACCAATGTCATCAACATCATTGTGAAAAAATGACGTCTCCACCAACCAAGAAAAATTAAATACAATCTTTCCTAAGCGCCATAAGATTTTTAAAAATACACATTCTTGAATATGACCAAATTATAAGCCCTCTCTATTTAATCACCCACAAAACACCACTTTCCAGTGGTGAGCAAGAACAAGAAGCCTTTACCCAAATTAAGCAAAAGATAGCTCATGGAATAGCCCTTAGCTCAGTCAAAACAAAACCAAATATAAACAACATGCTCTACTCTACAGCCAAAAACCATAGTCTATCCTAGAACCTTTAACAAAAAGTGCCTAGCAAAACTCAAAGTTGACCACCAATTCCAGAGCCAAAATTACAAAAAGTCTAAAGCCAACTACACTCCAACAAAATAAAATTTAGCAACCCAAAAAAAGTTCAAACTGCCTCAGAAATAATCAACACTAAAGCACAACTCCTCCTAGCAGCCCAACTACCAATACTAGAGTAAATATTCAAAACAAAAATTCCCTCTACCCACCATGCCATCAATGCCACATAAAGCCAGTAATTTGCCCTCATTACACAGTGCATCTGTATTAAAAAACTAAATTGCCCTAAGATTTTAAAAATAATTACAAATTAACTTAAAATAAAAACTTTAGTCTCATAAACAAAAAAGAACAAGAGCAAGTAACACATGCTAAAAAAGCTCCACCATACAACTGCCAACAAAAAAACACATTGCACTCTTTTTACTAATAGTACTTGTCACATTAGAAAAATAAAACGAAAGCAAAAGCCAGCCATATAAAGCCCCACACAAGTTACAAAAGCTACTAAAAAAAGTAAATCAAGCCAACTCACTGAACTCAAAGCAATTCAGCTAGCCCTAAACATTACTAAAAAACAAAGTAGCCAAAGCTCTACCTCTACATTAATTCGTAAATTGTAGCCAAAGCTCTACAAGAATAGTTTAAAAAGAAGAAAAAAAAGCTCATTAGCAGCATAAAACCCCTGATTTAAGCTGCTAAAGAATAAAAAGTTATCACTAACAATAAGCAATAAGCTATCGCTACCTATAAGTCCACCGTATAAATACCCATATCTCCAAAAGTAAAACTAATAAAAAGCACCAAACCAACAAGCAAATCAATCAAGCTACAAAGATAGAAGTGTCAAAAATAGACTTAAATTAACAACACAAAAAAAAGTTGTTCCTAGCTAAATAAGCACATAATGCCTAAAGTCATCAAAATAAAAATACCACTTATAAATAGACACAAAACCAAAAAAATAAATTTAACCATAAACATTATTTCTCAAGTTATCCATAACTGTAAAACATCTGCTACAATCAAGCAAGCCGAGCAATTAAAACCCTTATAATATAATAAGCAAATGTCCAAATATAAAGAAACCTAGCAAATTAACTACATCACACTACCCTAAACATGCCGAAGTAAACATTATATGCTCACATTAGTAAAAACTACCACTAGACAGCTAGAGCCCTACCCTATGCCTCACAGTACTGCCCATAACACCATCCTAAGCCTTGAAAAGCAAGTACTTTAGAATATAATACCCTTAAAAAAAATTAAGTCAAACAATGAGACTCATTTCAAATACAACCTTATCAAAATGTAGTCTAAAGAACACAACATTAAGTGTACTATATTCCCTACCATGCACCACTTGCAAAAAACAAAACAAAACAACAGAAAAATACCTATTAAAAAACACCTTAAAATCATTAAGTAAAATAATTTTCAAAGATTAAAAACAACATCTAACAACAGCCACCTAGTAAGTTAACACCCAAAGCTCCACTAATCAAATAAGCCATACCCAGTCTAAACCCCTACCTACAATCAGCAAAAACAAAAAGCCAATAATACCAATACCCAATAATGTCAGAAGTTTATTTAAAAAAAATTAATTAATTCTGCCTCAAATACAAACAAACCCATTCATAAAATAGTTTACTCAAAAACCAAGTTACATATAATAAATAATACAAAAAAAATAAAGCAACACAATATGAAACAACTAAAAAAATCTAATTATTAAGTAAAAACTATGTATAAATATCACTATTTACTAAATGTTATTACCATTACCTATATATAGGTATATAGTATATATAAATAATGTATGTGTTTATAGAGTTTAAATACATTTTAGTTTTATTAATAAGCTAACAATATGAAAAAAGAGCAGAATGTCCTAAAGTAACTTTATAATACTTATATCCTCATTAATCTATTTGGCCCAAAAATAAGTTTTGCTCCTTCAAAACTAATTTTAAGAGCAAAAAAGAGGGGAAAAAAGAACAAAGTTTATTTTCACAAATTACACTAACTCCTTCACATTTCTACTCCTAAACTATGTTATCTGCAACAATATAAACAAGACAAACCTCTCCATTGCTTTTAATTAGTTTTTAGGTAACTAAGGCAAAAATAATTCCCTTAACGATAGTTTCTCTTTCTCTTAAAACTATTTAAACCTACTCTAAACTAAACACCTAAAAAAGCACCAACAGGTCACATCTGTAGCCCATCAAATCAAGGCTGAACTGCAACATTTCCAACACCAAAAAGACAAAGAAAAGACTGAATAAGCCGAACTACAATATAGAAAGAAAACTTTCTAAACTTATAATCTCTTTTAGAGCAATGAAAGGTTTTATTGTTCAATATTATTCATTTTTATACGAAAAAATATTTTGGCTATTAAATAAACAAATTTTTCCCACTTTGCTCTAAAAAAATCTTTTCCCAAACCAATTAAGGAAAAAGCCAACTAAATCTTTTTTCTAAAAAAAAAAAGTTTTACATTTTCTCCCAAATTTGCCCTATACCAAAACAAATACAACAAGTAATGAAATTACACTTTGGTTACTGACTGTCTACTTACACTATGCAAACTCCTTCTCTCAAAGGCTTTTTTCTGCTTTCATTCCCATCTAATTTTCTACTTTCCTAGTTTCCATCCACCATAACAGGATCATAGAATGCCTTGGGTTGGAAGAATCCTTAAAGACTATCTAATTCCAATTCTCCCGCCCTGGGCAGGGACAAGTTTCAGTGCAGCACAGCAGGTTGCTCAGAGCTTCATCTAACCTGGCCTGGAACTCTTCCAGGGATGGGGCATCCACAACTTCCCTGGGCAACTTGTTCCAGTGCCTCACCAACACCACAGTAAAAGATTTCTTCCTAACACCTAATCTAAATGTATTCTCTTTCAGTTTGAAGCCATTCTCCCAAATCCCATCACTACATGCTCTTAAAAAAAGTCCCTCATCAGCCTTCTTGTCCCTACCTTCAGGTACTGAAGGGAACGCATTATAACTAGGTCATTCTGAAGCCCTCTTTTCTTCAGGCTGAATAATCCCAACTCTCTTAGCTTTTCATCATAGCATTTTCCCTTTTCCTCCTAAAAGCTCCATCCCTCTGATCATCTTGGTAACCTTCCTTTTGACTTGCTCTAACAGGTCCTTTATGGCTTGGGGACCCCAGAGCTGGATGCAGCCCTCTAGATGGGATCTCAAAAGAGCAAAGCAGAGGGGCAGAATCACCTCCCTCAACCTGCTGGCCATGCTCTTAATTTGATGCAGCCAAAGACACATTTGGCTCTCTGGGCTGCAAGCACACATTCTTGGGTCCTGTCCAGACTCTCATCCATCAACTCATCCCGTAGTCTTTCTTGGCAGGACTGCTCTCAATCTGTTCATCCCCCAGCCTAAGCCAGAGGCAGCATTTTGCATTTGGTTTTATTAAACTCCATGAGAGTCCCATAGGACCACTTCTTGAGTTTGTTCAGGTTCCCCTGGATGACATCGTGTTCTTCAGGTGTGTCAACTGTACCACACAGCTTGGTGTCATCTGAAAATTTGATGAAGCTGCACTGGATCCCAGAGTCCATCGTGACTCTGAGCCATTGACTACTACTACTACATCCATCCAATAAATTTCTTATCCATTTAAGAGTCCTCTCATCAAATACATCTCCATCCACTCACACCCAATAGGTCAGATTCCTCTCTTCCCTGTCTCTAAGGACAGAAATAAAGTGAAAGCTGAGAAACCTGTTTTATGTATCAGTTTGCTGTAAATATTGAAATAAATGCACAGGCCTTGCTATAAAAGGAGAGGGACTGGGAGGGAGCAGGGGGGGGTCACATTTTTCACAATGCTTTGACATATCACTTAAAATTCTTATTCCATCCTTCTTGTTCTACACAACAATACATGGGCTGTGTGAGAGATCCTGCTTCACTGAGCATCTTCAGTAAACAGAAGATTTCAAGAGCCATCTGGTTATCCTGTGCCACAACTTGTGGCACAGGAATATGTGGGAATATGATGTCAAATTGTGGGAATATGATGTCAAAAAGGGACTTCTCAGATGTATGATATACCAGAGGATTTACTATTCCATTTTAATGCAGAAATATCTTCAGGGTGAAGACCTTGTATTCATTTCTCAATAGCAAAAGACACAAAATGAGAACTAAAATCATCTAAATCAATAAAACTCAAGACTGAGTGCTTTAAATAGTGCCATTTTGAACAAGGAACTTGTTGTACTTAAAATATGCTCCTCATCTACCCTTAATGCATATTTGAACCACAAAACCATTAGGTTCTAGTTAGGGTCTAATGCACAAGCTCTGGCACCTCTAGTCATGGGAAGTTAATATTTTGTAATCTGCTGTGAACATTGTCCTGTGAGAGGAATCCACCAAGGGTAAAAGGGAATGTAGGCCCACATCTGCCTGGCTGAATTTCATATCTTCTCTGTTGCAGTCAAGTAGAAAAATTATAAAGGCATCATAAAATCAGGCCTGCTGTAGATTGATGCTAGCCTGTCATTTCTTATAAGTGAAGCTAGCACTTTGCAAGTTCCCTTGTGAAAACAGTCCTAGTATGAATAGTTTGTTAACATAACATAACTAGGTGAAAAACAACTAGCACCTGCATAAACATTAAATCTAGCCCATGAGAATCAGTGAAGAAAATATGTAAACAATTTGAGAATAGAGAGATTTGATGGACAAGCAACATACCTTTTACTAGCCAATAGAGTAATTGGCAAGAAAGCTGCTAACCAATTGGAGTCACACACAAGGTCTGTAAAACTGCATAAAAATTAGTTCTGTGAATAAAGAAGAGCTTTTTCTACATTAAGAAAATGGAGTCTTGCGTGTTTTGTTCCAACATTCTCTATAGACTTACATCACCAGTGATGGTCAGTACATATTAATGTACTGCTGGTGAAATGGATGAGTCAATGGACACATTTAATTCTGCAGCCTCTGCAACACCAAGGACTATCTCTGATTGTGGGGTAGGTCTTACAGACAACATGCAGTTTTATTTTAAAATGCCACAAGCTGGTAGCTTCAGCACATAAATCAGAGTCCAAAGCTGAGTAGAGCTAAATGTACTTCAGTCATATCAGGAAGTATTATTGTGATAAAGGGCTCCTCAATGTCTCCTAAATATGTCTGTTTTTCCTGAATTATCTTTCACAAGCCTCTTCTTCTCTACCCTCTCAGTTCCCACATTATTTATGGCTAAAACGTCTCCTTTTGCCAAAATGTTTCTCCTTACCATGTAGATTTGGCCTCTCAGTGTCCATCTGTTTCTTCTGAGCTTCCAGAAAGGCTTGGACGTCAAATCCTTTTGCCACAGAAACACCACTGAAGAAGCGAGGAGGGATTTTTGTGCAGACATCAGGTTCTTCTGCACCAAACCCCAAATTTAGCAGAATCTCCACTGGATCTTTTTCCCAGAACACCAGCCATTCAGTGATGCTGTGATGAAAACATCAAGATTATTTACATCACTGTCTCGGTAGCACTTTTATCTGCTATTACCATATAATAGCAGTAGCTATTATATGGTCTTGTTTTTAATAATTATCTTCCCTTCTTTTCCCCTCTTGTTGGGACTATTGCTGAAGTGGAAGTAGTCACATTGCATTTTGGGTCATGTTGCTAAAAGATTAATATAAGTTCCTTTCCTCAGAAAAAGCTGGTGGCATTACATCTAGATAGCTTAGCAAGTAGAACATTAATAAAAGGTGTAGGTTCACAGCTCTGCAGGCTGCCTTTGTTCTAGACACAACACAGACAAGGCATACTGTAGCTGCCATAAAGTCTCACAGCCTTTTACCTTCTAGAGGATCCAAAGTCCACTGTAACTTCAGATAGGTTTTGATTTTTTACAAGTTTGATTGCGATCAGTTAGATCTTGTTCAAATAAACCACTACATGGCTTTTACAAATTAAGAACTTGACTCAATAAAAATTGTACTCACATTTGTTGATCTCTGGACAGACTAATAACTTGTATTCCTCTCTGGCAATATATGGGTATAACTAACCTTTGGGGTGGACCAGTGAGCGTGAGCATGTGGGAAAAGCTGAGATTCTTGCAGCATGACATAACTGGACTTTCTGAAAGCTCTAGCAGGAACCTAGTTGGTAAAAAAGCAACCATGAAATGTGTTTACTTACATACTCCTCTGGGATATCATAATTATTTCTTCCTAGAGTAAACATTTGCATTTTATCTTGGTTTATTATGATACATAATAGCAATGTCTTAGAAGAAGAGTTGATATGAGTGAGGCAATACGCTTCTCAAGAGCAGTATGTTACAGTAGGTGTGAGAATGTAGGTGTAAGGTACCAGTCAATCATAAAGGTGGCACAGTGGCTCACTTTTGACAGGTGGTGAATCTTTGGAGAACCTTTAGGGAGTATGGTTTCTCTAGCTATCTACTTCAAAAGATATAATTGCTCATAACAAAGTTTTGGAGACACAAGGCATAATGAGTTGCAGCAGCAGGAGTGGCAGCTGAGAATTATTCTGTTCTTCACTTTATTGTGTCTGTATTTGCTAATCTGTAGAGAAATAACTGCTTTTCAGAGCCTCACACTGTAAAAGGAATATCCCACACCATGGTAGTATTTGCCAACAGGTTTTATCATGCCCAAAATTAACTCTACCTTACGCACACCTATTAAGATCAGTAGCAAATGTTTATATAGAGTGGAAGCATTGTATTGATAATTTTTTTTTTTACCACTGCAGGTTATCCATCAGTTCACAAATTAAACAGGCCTAGAGGGATATGCAGATATTTGAAATAATACTGTTGATATAAGTTTGAGAGAAGGAAACTGCAAAGAATAAAAAAAAAAAGTAATTTTTTTCTTACATTTTTCCCTCAAAACAGAAATCTGTCAAACTAGAGAAAAGACCAAAAGACTGATTTAATGAAATAAGGAAAAATTTTAGCCAGAGTGACAAAGTTCAAACAAACAATATCATTATGGGAAGCTCAAAGTGTAGTTTACTCATAGAATAATATAATACATGTCAATAAGAAAAGAAAAATAAGTACCTTTATATTTCATGAATCCACATCAGTACACTCTTAAGCCCCTGCATTTAAAAGTTAGCACTATGAATTGGGTTCCACCATGTGCTGCAGAACCACTGAAGATATATATAGAGCAAATTTGATGAAAATAAATGTCAATCCCTCTATTTTTTTTTATAAAAACCCACAATTGTAATATATTGCTTTATATTCCATTCCAACATATACAGATATGATTTTTCAGTACATAATAGTTTTTCAAGTATATTCAAAATTTTGTTAATATTTGTGAATATTGATTTCTCTGGGCTTAACATCATACACTAAATATGTTTGAGAGTAGTGACAGATGCTGAATACTTGCAAGATTCTCTGGAGGAGGAAATATATGTCCAAGAACTTAAGACACTGCTTAGTGGACTCCAAGTGTGCTATACCTGTAAGCTGTAAGGTATATATTTGATCATTTCATGAGGATCAGATAGGAATAAATTACATGAAAATACACAGTGCCTGTAGTTGCACTTCCTCCTCTAACACTGAAATATCACACTTGGCTGATTAGAATGCTAGGGTAACAATTGCCTACGAACAGCAGAAGATACCTGAATTACATAAGATAAATGCTATGGGGTTTTTTATCTAAAATAAATAGGGAAGAAAAACTTTAAAAATTTTCTCTTCTACTTAAAAAAATTGTTTCAGTAAAGAAGGAGAAAACATCCCTTCAGAGGATTATTCTTCTGCTTGTAAATTCTTACGTTTCTTCTGGCTTATTCAATAAAAGTATATCCATCCAAATTGAGAACATAAAGGTTGCTGACATCCTGTAATTTGTGCAGTAACATAAAACAAACTTTTTAGCAGCAAACTGGGCATGTCTTGAATTACAATCAACTGCTATTGTATAATATTTCCTACTCATGTACCAACAGAAGCTGTAAATTCACTATAAAATCCTAGAAAATATAAAAAATCAGATTAGAAAGTGAGAATTAATACAGTTTTTCCCCTAGCAACACATACATACTTCTCTCTGTAAGAGAACATTATACCACAAACTGACTGCTGATGTGGTTTCCTCACTATCTCACATTGCCAGGACTCAGCCAACACAAATGCTGCAAAATAAAAACCTAGCACTGTGAAACACTGTCTAGGATGTTAAGTAAAGTACATAACGACAATTTTAATGATGCTGTGTTTACAGGCAATATAGGCAGTAGCAAGTTACCAAAAAATCAAATGGGTAGAACATGGTAAGTTATCTCAAATCGGGTAAGCGGTAGTGTGGTTGGGCTCTAAAATGAGGCAAACACAGGCTGTGATACCTTGACTAGCTTTTGTTGTAGGCCAGAGTAAGTTGTCCTGTATTTCTGTGGGTCAAGAGCATACCAATAAACTGCTATGAAAACTAAGACATCCCATTTGTTAAGTGGCAATAAACTGCTCAGGACCCCATGTCCACCTCATGACTTGGGCAAAGTTTACATCTCTGGGTAAGGCAACACAGGTCATTTCACTTTATGGTTAGTCTCAAGCTTTTTTCCTAATGAGAAGACTCTCATGACAAGTTTCTCATTAGAGTAGTTGACAATTTTTAGAGTTTGTTTTCTCCATATTCAAGACATCACATAAATTGTAATAGGGAGGGCACAGTATTTTTTCCCAACACTGGAAACACAGAATCTGATTACCAAAGTAAGGAAACATACTCTGGGGGAAATAATGCCCTTTAGAAATCTGTCAGAAAACCTAATGAACATAAACAAATAAAAAATGCTTTTTAGACCAACTGTGGTGCTAACTGGGACTCTTCACTGAACATCTAAGTATACTTTTGCCAACCAAAATGTTGTCTCATATATTAGGGAAATATAGGACATTTTAGCCTTAGTAACCTCTTACTAACAGGAGACAAGATTAAATCACAAACTGTTGAACTGCATCTTCTGTTTAATAAACAGAAAGTGTAGATATGGAAAGAATGCTAAATAATATTTTGGGCTTCAAAAATATTGTTCTGTGGACATGAAGAGCTGTGAGGTGACTTGAGTTTCTGATTCCTATTAAAAAGAAAATTCTCTGCATTCCCTGTATTCAACAGGTGAGGAAAGTAGGTGAGAACAAGTGAGAAGTTTTGCATTTAGGTCAAGCAGAATTAAAGTCATCTAATAATATCATACCATAACTTCCAGAGTACATTGCAAACACATCCTAAAAACCTCTACTCCTTCAGCAGAAGAAAATGAAATCATGCCAGTGAAGAAGGTGAACCTGGGACTTTTTGGTTGAAGGCCTTATGGGAGAAAAAACTACACATCTTATCCATGGTATCACATTCTCTCAATAACTCCACCACAGCCCTGACCAAGATCTGTGGTGCTTGATACTTTATCATTAAGCAGTCCTTATTAGAAATGATGAATGGTGTTCTGATGTTCTGTCTTACCTTTCTGCTCTTGGCCTCACAACTTATTCCCCCTTGTTGGTAGACTGAAAAAAAAAAATCCCCCAAAAGAACATGTGTTCTGTGCCAAGGAGAGACAAGGTCAGAAAGGCAGTCCATTGGGCAGGCACAACACAGGTCATTCAGGACATCGATGGGATGGTTTGTGGAAAAAGAGAGGCAAAGGCTCATGTTTCCTGTATGTATCACCAACTTTCCCCTCAATATATATTGGCTTCTTCTCTTAGATTCAAATCTTGAGTTTATGCTTAAAGCAAAACACATGAAATTTTAGCATTCTGCATGAGTAAAGTCTTCAATTTCTGAACTTAAATGTTATTAGGAACCGAAATAAATCAGCTTATCTGGGCCAAGAGTGAGTAGAATGGAAGTAAAAGCCTTTTCAATGTATTGCTTAAGAGGAAGCCATATGATAGCTCTCAGGTGTTCCATGTTTGCATAGTGACATGGTAATTAGTAATGACACCTGCAATAATAGCTATCTCTCCTTTCTATGAATGTGGATGACTTGGTCTTACACTAATATTGAAAAATGTTGCTATGACTGTAATATAAGGCAACTGCTATTTTTTTTTTTTTTTTTTGCTCCTCATCTCACTTCCAAATATCATTCTGAAGTCTGCATATGTTCTTTCTTTTACACTTTAAAAGCAGAGAATACATGAAGTCATACTGAAGAATTCATGGGAAATACAGTCTTTCAGGCTTTGTTTTTTTGCCAAATTGGACAAAAATTTAAAAATATCTCAATTTTGGTGATGAAAATGCAATTAATTTTAAGTACATTTAAGGGTAAACTATATTTCTCTACAGTGGTACTTTGCCTATGGGATTAGATACAGTATGTGTAAACACAGTTTGTGCTATAAATCATTCTTGTACAGTGTGCTACATCTACCCTGGGGCACACAGCCTTGTGAAATTATCATGACAAAGCAGACTATTTGATCAGAAAGAGATTGAGACACATTATGGGAAATTCTATCTTTCAAAGAATAGCCTGGAAATTAATGGAGCATTGAGACACATTTCTCATGAGGGACTGTGTCATAAGCAAAGCAGGTCATTTCAGAACAAACAGTTGTGTAAAAAGCATTTTGATGTAGTTCAACAAAATAAAAAATTCAATCTTTGGTTCAAATCAGCCAAAGTAGAACATTTTGTTATGAATTTTCAGGGGTCACAATTTTCCTACCAGAATCTTCAATACTGAAGATACTATATTTCTTACTGGAGAAAAAGGATAAATAATTATATAATGAAGTAACACAAACTTACAGAACACAAGAATGCAACCAGTGATGGATATTTTCTTCTATATAATCCTCTAAAAATAAAAGTAGAGCTCTCAGGAAGACCACTGAAAAATTATCTTATAACAAACACCCCATTGTATGACTTCATTTTTGGTCAATCTTGGAATGCATAGAAAATACTGGGAGAAGAGTCTAGTAATTTCCATTAGTAGTCTGAGGGCTTTTAATAACTAAATTTGGAAAGCAAAATAAAATTGCAGCCATAAATATTCTGGAAGTATCTAGCAGTCCTAATGAAAACTGAAAACAATATTTTCTTATTCTGCACGAATGCATCCCAATACACAGTTCCTGCATAGCTTGAATTGTGGAGACTGTCCACTCTTGTGTAGAGGGAGGATTATCCTCCAGCAGAGCCAGAAATGGATCCCAGCTCCTCCACCTTTTTTTTCAGTTTTTTAACCCAAAGATAAACAAACATGGCCCACAGATATTTTAGTAGTTGCTGAAAAAATGTTGTTCCCTGCAGGTTCATCCAAAGCCACTGAGACTATCACTTTAAAGATACATTACAGAGGCAGGAAAGAAGGGCTGATCTGCAACATGGCTGAGTTAGACATAAGATGAAGTGGAAAGTGGCTTCATTACATTATTACCTCCTGGATTCAATGCTGCAACTCTCATTAGCACAATGAAAAGACATGGAAAGATTGCAACAGCCACAAGTCTCTACATTTAAGTCTTTAGAGACCTAACTTTGACATGTGGAATATAAATTTCCAAAGTTACTCTATTTTTTTTTTTATTGTTGTTGTTAAACTACAGAACAACAGAGTTGTTTGAAGACTGTCCATGTCTGCCTAGCTGTAACTCTGAAAGCTCATTACTGGTTCACTGAAAATTAGACTATACCAGTAAGCTAGCATGTTTTCTCCCAACCAATCCTTTCAGTTCCTTTTATGGTCAATAAAAGAGTTCACCCACATTAGGAAGAAAACACAAAGTTTTTTTTCTCTTTTGATGGAAGAAGCAGCCTAGTCTTGGACTAAACATAGAGCTCTGAGATTATATTTCCTAACAAGTGGCACATTCACCCAGACAGAAATGAAAACAGAACACCCATGAAGGTTTGGTGAAAGAAAGATTAGATTTTGCTACACTGGCTATGTTTTCCCTATCCAATGAAGAAAAAGGAGGCAAACCACAATCATTACTATGACACTGAGTATCAATATAAGTATCTGGTACTTAAAAACTCCCCTGAGAAAAAAGAAAGTTGTGCTTTTTTAACATTTCAATGGTGTAGTGGGTTGAGCACTGGCCAAATGCCAGTGCATCAACTAAAATTATTTACTCATTTTCTGCTGTGAGGATTAGAAAAAGGGCAAAAGCACTCTCAAAACTTTAAAGGGTATAAAGACAGCTTTATTAACAGAACTAAAAGAAGAATTATAAGAATCAGAATAAACCTTCAGAACGCTTCTCCTCCCCCACCTCGTCTTTTCTTTCCCACTAACATAAAGAGACAAAACCTGGGACTTTCAGTCAGTTTACCACCTCCAAAATAGTCTTTCCTCAGTTCACTTAGGGAGAAGAGCCTCTCTTGACATGCCATGGAAACTTCTCCACAAGAAACCATTTTCTCATGGCTTCAATGTCACAGCAAATCAGGTGCCCTGGGGATGGAAATCTGTTCACCATGTGAAGGTCCCTCAACTTACAGTTTCCTCACAATTGTTTTCGAGGGATCAATCCTCAGTTAATGTACACTTTTAAGGAGGAGTTGTTCAACAGCAAAGGTTCTCTTCATCTATCTCTAAGATCATCTTCATCTCTGGGAACAGAGATGCAAAGACATTGAAGGAAGGAAGGTCTCCTTCCATCTGAGGAAGACCTCATCTTCCCTGGGAGCAAAGGTCTTCATCACTTACCTCTGTTCAAGCTTCTTACTGGATCTCAGCTACTTCAATATCTGCTTGCTTTAGCACAGATGCCTTTGCTCATGTCTACAGTTTGAACACTCCATCCCCCCATGCTTTTAATGAATTAGATATATATTTGAATGTATCATAGTCCATCACAATGGTCTTACAAAAGACTCCAGCCTTGCTGGGCCACGCAGGCTCCCAGTTACATGTCCAAAAGCCAGGAGCAAGAGAGTTTTCCCCAGGGGTTGTTAGTTTTTAAATGTGATTTCACAGCGGCGTGTTCAAGTTTCTTAAGTGGCTTAAGAGGGTGCAAATATTCAAAACTAGCCAGCTGATTGGTTCTGTTGGGTCTGGAGGAAGCTGTTAGCAGTCCTCACAGAGAATCACTTCAATAGCTGATGGATTTCTCCTTAACTAAAAACATTAACTTATGTTAAACCAGGACAAACAGGAAATACAAACAGGTGCAAAGATTCCACCAAAAGCTCTGTGAGCAAGAAAGCAACATTGAAAATAAAAACAAAGATGGAATTAGTGACTAAGAGCAAAGCACAAATGCTTGTTACCAGTATAATACATTGGCCTGGGTCTAATGTATCTCAAAAAGCAAGTCTGGAAACTAAAGAAAATAATTCCCTGCATTTATTTATTGTGAAACGTAAGTGTTTTTAGAGCCCATCAGTCAATAGAGATCTCTATTGCTAATGATATTCTGGGAAGGTATTTTTTGAGGATGAATCTTTGGGCTGCTACTCTGGAAACACAAGAAATGGAAAAATCTCCTCTTTCTGTTGCACATCAGTTTCCTGAGTGCAACACAAATATAATAATACTTTGTCTTGCTAATAGTATCCTTTTAAATCATAAGATTTCTGTCATTGTACTCTAATCAGTGGAATAATGTGCTCTTTTTTTTTCTTTTTAATATCACCGTAACAGAAATTTTTAAGTCCTCTGAAACAGCAAGTGCTGTGGCATCATGTTTTTTATCACTTCTCACATCTTTCAGAGATTAAACCTTTCCTAAATGTTCAGATGCCTTTGCAACCAAATGTGAGTTTAGTGTGACAGCACTGACATAGCTGTCCAGCTGCTAGCCCTCAGACCATGCAAACTGCTCCATCGAACCACAAAAGCAATGTTCCTTCAATGCAATTTTTAATCACATCAAGGTTCCTAAGATGGTGAGAGGAGTAAGGAGAAGAGATAGAAACCATGCTGTGTTAAAGACATTCAGAGAGAAAAATGGATTAAGCCCTGCAAAAGCAGATTTTAAGTGGCTTAGTATCAGGTGACATAGTGTTGAAAGGGAAGACTTATAAAATGCTGTATTATTCAGTGAATTTGTAAAGCTTTTTGTAAAGCTTCTTGTCTGACCTTGGAAGTATTGGTTCAAGGCACAGTTCAGCTGCCACAGAAGAAATGCTTTCACTTTGCTGAGACACTTGATCTGCATCACCTGGGACAATGCCACCACCTCCTGAGGAAATCTCATCCATGAGGTGAACTGCACCTAAGAGAGGTGATTTTATGACTTTCCTGGCATGAAACACAAAAAAGCCATGTCTAGGTCTGCAACAGTCATGCACAACAGCTCAGATGTAACACCAGAGGCAAAATATGTTGTAAAAACACTACAACTGTTTGGAGTGGAAAAAAAAACCTGCTTTCCTGTTACAGAATCACAAAATAACAAGGTTGTAAGATACCTCTGACACCACCTAGTGCAACCATCAGTATAGAACCACCATAATGACCTTAAACAATAACCCCAAGAATGCTTCCAGAGATGGTGACTATGTCACCTCCATGGGCAGCTTATTTCAATGCCTAATCACTCTTTCAGTGAATTTTTTCCCCTAATATGTAATAGGAACCTCCCCAAGTGGAACTTAAGGCCATTTCCTCTCATTCTTTCATTTGAGCCATGGCAGAAGAGACTGATCCCTACCTTACTATAACTTTCTTTCAGGTAATTGTTAGGAGAAATGAGGTTCCCCCCGCCGCCAAACTTCCTCTTCTCCAGGGTAAACAACCCTAATTCCCTCAGCTGCTTCTCACAGGACAGATTTTCTAGAACCTTCACCAGCTTTGTTGCTTGTCCTAAAGTGATTTATGATGATAGTCTATTCCATAATCGACTGCTTTATGCCCAAAAATGGTTGCTTATCTTTAAGTCCCAGGACTGGATGTGTGCTGTACCAGGGAAGGGGAAGCTCTGGGCTCTTTGGTGGCTATTTTTGAAGCCTCCCTGCCCAGGCATTCTGTGGGACTGTGGTTAGATTTTGCTTCGCTATCTTGATTTTCTTGGCCCTGGCAAAAAGTTTTTCCCTTCCATGTCTTGGAGGAGCTGCAGTAAAAATCTTTCAGTTGCCTTGAGGTCAGCTAAGCATCTGCTGATCTAAGAACAGAGAAGCAGGACTGGCCAGAGTGGGCCACCCTGTTCCAACCCCAAGCCTCGGAGAGACAAACCAGGGAGACAAAGCACACCAAGAGGCTCCAGCACAGCTGCTTCACCCACTGTGATTGCTGTGGAGAGGAGTTTGGTGCCAGAGAACCACCAGCTTTTTGCCTACCTCCCCCATGGAATCTCCACTTTCCTCAGCATGAAAGCTGGCGCCATTTTGCACCACATGTTGGGAAGGGATATTTCTCTTACATTTGCCCCATTCTCCACGCATTTTTGGATCTTTGCTCCTCTGTGTATGTGGAGAGGTGTGAGTTCTGATAATTTGGTGTTTATTAGTTATTTACTTCTTTCCTTGCCTTGTAGGCATTCTGTGGGCATTGTTAATAAACTCTTAGTTTGGGGTTTTTTTCCACTTTCTGCTATCAGTATTCATTTTCTGTTTGTGGAGGGGGATTATTGAAACCCTTTAGAGGAGACTAGTCATTACAAAATGTCCTCTCTTAAATATGTCTTAAAGTTGAGACACTGCCCTTCTTTTAACATGCTCCAGCACCTCAGTGTCCTCTCTATTTGAATATATTTGTGGTGACTGGGCTGTTTTGACATGGTAACAGAATGCTAAGTATGCTTTTGCAACATAGAATGAATAGGAAAAAAATATGCTTTTTTTCAGATCCCATAGCTAGGATGAAAATTCTATTATCAACTCTATGAACTCTAGAGTTCATACTCTGTATTATTTATAAATTAATTGTTGTTTTTAGGTAACACTTAGAAAATGAAAATGGGAGGAAAACAGCAGATATCCTTCATACTACAACTGTGGAGTCACTTACGTGACACAGTTGTGTTCTCCATTCTGATTTAGTTACACTTATGGCAGTTCTGTCGGGGGAAAAGAGCACAATATCTGTCTACCAATGGCTGCTCCAGTAAACAAGAAGGAATATGCATCTAGTCAGGTGCTCTGTGGAACAAACTAGTCATATTTTGTGGTCTGTATTATTCTGTCTTTTCAGTTGTCATGTATTAAGACAAATCACTGCTTGAAAACTTACTGTTTCTCTCTGTCTTAATCAGTAGCAAAAGGAGATGACAAAAACCTTTTCAGTCTTTAGCTTTAGGATGTGACTTTGGGCAGCTAAATGAAGCTGGGGTCCCCTTTCTCTACCCATGAACATCCAAATTGTTAAGCACACTGAACTCAGAGCTGCTGTAGGATGATCTTAATTTATTTTGTCTCTCCAGCATGCCTGCCGTTTGCTTTGACAGAAACAAAGGACATTCAGTTTGATATTCAAGCACTGCTGAAACATATGAAAACTCACAAAGATGAGTGACTCCAGGAAATCAAGCTTTTCTGAAAGCATAACAGGTAATGAATGCTGTAATAACACTTCAAGCTTTCTCATATTCTGGTAAATATAAATTTTGAGAGGGTTCTACCCATGTGAAGCCTTTGGTAAAATTTCTGTCTAGAGGCCATAATATCAACTTGTTCTCCTCTCCTCAAGGTAGAAGTCATAAAGCTGGTTGAGACAAGCAGTGTTGTTCACCCTAAATAATAAGACTGGAAGCTGATGGTATCTTCATTTTAATTACGTGAGCTCACTCTAATTGAGAACACTACAGATAAAGGTAAATAACAATAGCTAAAGATGTTTCACAGAATCACAGAATGGGTGGGCTTGGAATGTACCACAGTGGGTCATCTGTCTAACCTCCCTGATCAAGAAGCCTCATCCTAGAGCACCTGGCACAGGTTTGTGCTAGGATTGAGATAGTTCTTGAGTATTTCCAGTGAGGGAGAGTCTATACCCTCTCTCAGCAATCTGTTTCAGTGCTTGATCACCTACATAGTAAAGAAGTTCTTCCTTGTACTCAAACAGCATGAGACTGTATTGGAGAGGGAAAGAGTTGCATTTTAAGCCTTCCAGATACATAATGGAAAGTGAACAAATTCAGTGCAGAGTAGAAAACTAAAACAACATTGGAAACAGCAATAATTTTGCAGTACATTCAGTTTGAGTCTGTTCCCTTAGCTCAAAAATGTATCTGTCCAGTCAAAAGAGAGTCTATGAAGCTATGAAAAAAATAAAAGCTCTTTAAATCTGGAATTAAGCTCTTTTAAGTAGAATTAAAACCAGAAATAAAGAGAAAAAAATTATCTTTACATCATATTTTACAGATAAAAAAAATATTTCTAAAATATTTTGCCATTACAAAAAAAATACTAACTCTAATCTGTATGGTTTGATCCAGTTATTAATACAGTGACATAAAAGGCAGCTGGTGCACTTCTGCCTCTGCTCTATCAGACATCTGAAAAACTGGAATACAAGCACTGACATTCTTCAATTATCTTTCCACACCCGTTGTTTATGCTTTTTTGAAGATATCAAGAAGGTAAAGAGAGGCTTTTGCCAAGAAGTAGCGTTTAAGTTGGCAGTTTGACTTGATAATTGTTTGCTTAGCCTTTAAGCAAAGGGAAAGCAGAAATCAGAACCAGTCTAGCTTTTAACAATGGGTGTTATTGAAAAAGACAAGATAGGAAAGAGAGGATGAAGGAGTGAGTGTGGCGATAACTGACACATAGGGAAAAGAATCGAAGGAAAAAAAAAACAAAGATGCTTTGGTTGCTTCCCTTTCCATAAAATATATTACTGTCCCTTTAACTTTGTATGCCTTCTTGGCACATATACCAGGGAGAGGATTTCACTTCACTAAGGAAGTAATGCAAACTTACCTTCATTTGGTTACCATGGATATGGCACTACAGGAGTCAAAGCCTACAATTTGCATTGCAAACAACCATGAGGAGTGAAGGACACACAATATGGTATTCTGGCAAAAGACTGTCCCAGGATCTTCTTTGTGACTGATCACAAGTAAAACAATCACCAGCTTTGGATCTACATTTGCTATGAAGAGAAAAAAGATAAGGGATGTTGCATTTCAGATGAAAAAGGAAGACACAAAATCACTCACATCTGCAGAACAATTGGTATTTCTTGTACTACCTAGTGTGAAATAGCTAACAGATAGGTATAACAACAATTCAGCTTTCCCTCCTTTTCCCTGTGGGATACTGAAGCTAAATGAATGTGCTGATAACCTGGACTAAGTAATTTCCACAAGCACTGGAATGGTTTAAGAAGCAGCCAGATCTTAGGACTGTTGGGCTTTTTTGCAACAGTTTTTATCTAGCTGAGTGTCTTCTTCATTCTGCAGAAGTACTGTATAATACCTAAACTTTGCTATAAAAGGACCAGTTTAATGAGCAGTTCTCTAAGGAGACCTAGTTGGAACCAGTGCTGTACAATTAATAGGGAGGAAGAAAATTGTCTTGTTTCCCAAAACAAATCAAGGATGATGATGTTTGGCTGCTAGATCACTAGATTGTTAGTATTTTTTATTATTGCTGCTTTAAGTTCTGCCAGATATAAAGTCATATATAATTTTTATTTCAACTGACATGGGATACAAATGGTGCAGCCCTGCTTCTATGGAGAGACTTGGCCAAAGTGCCATTGGTTTTACAAAAAGAAAACTGCATACCAAATATTCATCCACATATGTGAATCAAGGGGTTTCTTTCCAAAGGATCTTAGGCAGAATAGTAGATAAGTTATTCAGCAAAAATATTTTCCTCCCTTAGCACTGGACTAGGCACATCTCTGATGGAGTTAGGGCAGCTATATCATTCCAAGATATTCTTCTTATCTCCCCACTTCAGGACAGTGGCCCACAATTGGTGACAGGGCATCAGCACCATCTCAGTAGGTTTCCTTTGACAAGAAGAGTGCAATCAGACATCTCTGTTCTCACATCATCATTCTCTGTGGGTACAGAGGTTAGGGCAATTCTTCAGTTGCTCTCATAAGGATCCATGAAATAATAGATTTGCATCAATATAATTCCACTTACATCAGTGGATTTGTTTCCTGTTGCTGTCTGCAAGTGAGAGAAATATGAGCCCAAATTCTTACAGACCAAGCAGCTGGCACCATGCCTATCCTTGAATGCATTTTCTATCACTGTTCTTACAGTCACTCAAGCTCCCATGACAACCACCATTGTGTCCCTGAGCAAATACTGGAAGCAAAGAGGGAACTTGACAAATGGATTAAGTTACCTCTTTGTTCCTCTGTCCCACCTCAGTGTATTCCTTGAACTCAGATCCCTTAGCAGTCATATATACACTTGAGGCCAGTTTTAGAAGCGGATAGCAACATCACTGGACCAAGATCTTCAGATACCCTGAGGATAATTTCAGGCATTTCCAGTAGCTCTGCTACTAACTACTCATGCCATTGTGCTGCTGGTGAAGGAGGAAGAGAAGGGAGCATGTATAGTACTCTAGCCTTATGTTGCCTATATAAGCACAGGCTTTTATAGGCAACCTTTAGGCTTCCTCGATCCTTTCAGAGCACCTGGAAATTAAAGTCTGGGTCTACTCTTTCGTCTTCCCTTTCTGCACTAACCCATGAAGCAAGTCAAGAAGAGGGGTGAAGGTGGGACTTGACATGGGAGAAAACAGCTGTCCCTGCATGCCTACAACAGCTCTCCAGGGTTTCAAGTCCTCAGTCTACCCTTGCAGCAGTGCAGAGTGGGGTTGTGTTGCCAATGGGCTACTCATAATGCTCTTCCATAGGCACTCCACGGCAGCAACAGGAAAGCATAGAAAATTCCAGCATCAGCCTGCCCTGTTCAGCCAAAGCAATTACAAATCCTTACTATGTGTAAGTCTCCTTGAAAACTAAATTTATCATTTTGTTTACTGTTAGTCTCATCCTCCTGCCCTGTGGGATCTTTTCCTTTCTCTGCTACAAAATTTGTTGGGAAACAATTTTCTTGGAATTTCTTTAAACAGTAGTGTACCAGCCAGTAGAGATAAATGAGGTAGTCGGGATGGTAAGCCTCTTGAATGACAAATGATTTACAGGGAATAACCTATGAAAAGTACTGTCTTGTTTAATTTCTGAAAACATGTTTGGGCTCTGTACTCCAATCAATAGGTTAATTCCCTCTATGTATTCAATCTTCTGTTTATTTTATTAAAAACCATATTGTTACTTTAACTTTAATAATCCTGTACAGCCTCAAGGGGAATGGTAGAAGCAGCATTCTGTCTCCTCATATCACCATGACAGTGAAATCTATATAGAAATGCTGAATCTTCCTATTCCCATTTCCACTGGTTTCAAGGGAGTTGCATACAGATATTCCAGAAGAGGCAAATGGCCTCTTCTGGAATATCTGTAGTTTCTATTACTAGTGTTGTCAGAGCCAGGAATAACTGCCCTCGTTCTTATGGACAAAGCTAACTTTCCAGAACTGAAATTTAGAACATTTTGTTTTCTTCTTGATAAAATTAGTCTCTGTAAGTCATAAAGCAATAGTTACAGCAATAGTTAAGTGTACTGACACTTGCAATATAAAATGAGTCCTGTAAGGAGTCATTTCAGGGTACAGCACCAGTGCAAATTATTTTTACATGTTGCTATTCATAGGAATATAGTTCAGGTAGAATCTGGTTCCCACCAAACTTTTTATCCCTACCTGATCCTTACACATGAGTTCCAACTTCTTATTAGAAGATAATAATGGTTCAAAAAGCCATTATAGGATAAGTATACATTTCACTAATATCTCAATAACAGTTTAAAACGGAGAAGCAAACACTGATTCAGCTTGCTTGCAGCTAGTACTACAAAATTTTGTCATCATTTTGGAGCAGATTCAGATAGCTTTTGGTTGGTTCACAGGCATCCTGGCTGACTTCAGTCAGACGTCAGCATACTTAGTGTGTGTCAGTTTATAAAGAAAAAAGCCAGATGAAGTTGATCTTGTATTTCAGATTAGAAATACTACAGGTTTACCAAAACTGGCCTGACAAGTGTTTAATGGTAATTACTCCTTTTTTCTCTCTGCAGTACAAAGTATTTTTTTAGTAGATAGGTTTTGACCAAAATTACTCCTGATTTAACTGACAGTTGCTTCAGATCAAATTCTGAGGCTACAAAAGTGAATTGAAAGTTACCCACTGAAAATTTGGTTTCATTCACATCAGACTCTGCTAACCTTCATGAACATTAGCTTTGACCATTTGTGAACTGGCACAGGAAACCCTGAGGGCGAACATTTTGCTTTTGTGTGTTGATAAGAGCATATTTGGCATACTGGAGTCAGCAGGAGAGACACTGTAAGCACATGTAATCTTTTGTGTTGTAGGCCAGATTTTTTGTCCCTTAATCAACCAGATATTTCATTTAAGCAATTACCAAATCTATCTCTATATCTGAGAAAACAAGGAGTATAGTTAATAAGTCAATAACTTAATCTGACTTTATACAAGACAATAAAACTACACAGCTTACTATCTTAGTGTATGTTTAATTACTCAGTGATTTAAGTTTCAAGCTTTAGCCACTGGTAATGGCATTGTCCCATGCACCTGGAATAATATGGTATGAGAGACAGTCCTGCTGTGTAAGACACACCTTACCTCTATATTAAATGTATTTGAACACAGTGGGACAGCTGATAAGGAGTTTTGTCCTCCAAAGATACTTTCCTTGGCATCGCACTTCTGCCAAACAGTGCTTCTGTGGAGCAGACTTATAAAACACATGCATCTTCAATAAAGAATAAGGAAAAGTAAACAAGTCTTACCAGTGCCATCACAGGTACTGCAGAGCATGCTCTACTGCTTCCTCAGAAGCCAAGGAGGGACAAGTGAGAGTCTGCTGTAAAGCAGCTCTCCTATCTCAGCTTTACAGCTCTGAAAAACTCTCACAGCTTTCCTGTTTCTAAAGGGGAGTGGACAAACATTTGCCTAACATGGACTGATATTTTCATAATCCTCACTCACTGATGCCCAGCCTCCCCGATTTTCAAATATGATTTGTCTACTCCATGTCACGTATTTTTAAGAACAGACAAGTTCAGGAAGTTTTGCATTGCTGAGTTTTTTCTTAAAGTTGATGTGGCACAGATTTTAGGGCCTTAGACAATTATTTTGAGTGCTGCCATCCTGCTGATGGCAGCCATCTTCACTGTACACAGACATAAATGAATGCAAAACACTCTAGGCAATCCTGCGGGATAAGGCAGAGACAGACTGGGAAGAGGTCTTAATGACATCCAGAACTGGATTGTCTGTGTCAGTTTATGGCATCTTCTACAGGTATGAAGGACCAGGTGCCTGTGAGAAGCCAGCCTATCCAGTTGTTAGACAGGTGCCGAGGGAGGGTGGTGATCACAGAGCTTATCAGAACAAATCCTGATGCCTTCATGACTCATGGAAACAGTACAAAGTTCTGTCAAACATCAATCCCAATAATAAACAAGACTTTAAAAAAAATTAGGTGGGCTAAGAAAAACAATCTCAGCACTGGAAAACTAATGAAAATTACACAGCCAAAGTCTACAAAACTGCTCTGGTCAGATTTTGAAAAAAACTAACAGCCAGACAAACAAATAATCCGAGCTCATAAGGCTGCTCTCAGCAAGCTGGACTCAGCCCTTCAGCAATAGATTATTTTGGTCAACTTTTTTTGGATAATATTTTAAATTTTACTTCCCAATCTCCTGTTAAAAAACCCTAAAATGACAACACGACAGCAACAACTCAGCTTCTTCCTCAGAGATTTAAAGCCACAAATGTCTCCTGTACAAATAAAAAGTTTGGTTGATTGTCTGTGAAGGGAAAATATTCCTGAAAGAGCTAAATTCTAGTATTCTAAAATAGTAGGTTTAAAAAAAAAAAAAAAAAAAAAAAAAAAGAGAACATTTTTCAACCGAACAGCCATTAATAAGGAGCTATTGTCACATATGCATATGTCTGTTCTTCTACGGGTGCATATTGGGGGTGTACTAAATTAGAAGAAAGTGTTGAAAATATATTTTTCCAGCATTCTCTGTGAACTTAGCCAGAAACATGCTAAAGAACAAATCTGGATGGCAAAAAACTAATACAAGTTTTCTTGCAAACCAAGGTAAAAATACATCAATCTGTGCTCTTGCCATGCCTCTTTTGCTACCTTTTTTTGTCACACAGGACACTGCAAGTTGGAGTGCTAAAACCAACTTGTGAAAACAGCATATAAATAACAGGAATTTCCCTGTTCTGTGACAGCATTCTCCCTAGAGATATCTGGCTGGTTGGAAAGTTTCTGAAGAATTTTCTTTCCCCAGCAAAAAACAGGGTTATGTTGAAATTGAGAATCTTCTGAGACTGAAGCTTTCACAAACTGGGATTTTTTAAATGTGCTTTTACTTTTTTTAATTGTCCTTGAACAAGCATCTAGTATTTTCACATTGTATTTTACCACTCTGCTACTATGTTGCATAAGGCAAACACTGTTTAGCAACTACAGGACGTGGGTACCCCCTCCCCTCCATTTTTTCTTTTTCACTTTCAGATATTTGTCAACAACAAAAGCAGACATAGATTTTCATAGAAAATGGTGAGCTAGAAAATGGTACTGTAACTTCAGGAATTTAGGTGATTCCAAAATTTAGATAACATTTGCAAAACAGACATAATTTAGGAAATCTACAAGGCCATAATTTTCTATTTGTCCATGCCTGCCCAAAAATTAATACCACAGTCCTTGCAAAGTTTCTTGTCTGTTATCATGCCCTAAGTCCCCTTCATAGGAGGAGATGGAAAATTACAAATTTTATAAACACAATTCAGATCACAAACCTTTTGGATCTTATAGAAAGATTAGAAACAATATATTAGTAAACGCAGAATGACTGTTCTCTTCCAAATCAAATCTATTTTCTGTACAGATGATTCTTGTTTCACTTACATGATTTAATTTTATCCTTACAGGAATCAGCTCATTTTAAGGAGAGGATGAAGCCAGAACAGATGCCACAGGCAAAATGTTTTATATAAAAATAAGTATTTGGGGGTCACTCTGTCTTTTCTTTAGTTTTTCATCATTTGTGACACCCTCAGTAGTATTTCTTGGGCATATATATTTCTGGTACTGATGATAGGTGATAACCTTCTAACATACAGCAACTCTGAAATATTCCAGTTTCTCTTAGAAGATTACTGTAAAAAAATACTGAGGAAGTAGTGCAACAGCATTTGTAAACAAATGTTTATGAAAAGACCTGAATAATGATTATTTGAATAAATGTGCAAATTTCCACCAGCAGAGGTCTTTTTCACTCTGGAATGAGTTAGGGAGTTCATAAAAGGCTGTATTTTTTCCTAAGGTAAAGTCCCTATCTCTGAAGCAATCTCGGGTGGGATATCAACAAAACTTCTGTTATCACAGTTCTTGTATATATGGTATTGGTAAATTTAAGTTACTTAAATATTTTTTCCTGAACATTTATATTTGTTGGGAAAAAGCTTGGCTATGCAACCCTGAAACTTCATATAAGTCTCAGTAAAAATGCAGTGGGCAAATGGGAGCAACCTGTTTTCTCCTTTTTTCCTCATATCTACCAGCATCATCTGTGACTCCCTTCCCAGAAACCAAATCCCATCCTCATATAACTTCCCTGGTGGCATGGCTGTCATTGAGAGGCATCTCTGACAAACAGGCTGTGTTCATGAGGATATACATGCATATAATTTGTCTGAAGATTAAATGATGAACTAATACATATTTATGTTTGAGGAAAATACCCCCTTTTAGGTTTTTTGCTTTAAAAACAGTAAGAGTTATTTAGAAAATGACCTGGAATTAAACAATAAAAAAAGCTAAAATTTTAAAAAATATCTCTGAGGCACAACTATGGCATGAACATGAGAAAGTATAGAACTGTTGTACTGCAAAAAATTAGATATACAAATGGAGGGAAATGGGTTACAATGATTCAGGTAAGTGGACATGTATGGGAGGAGGGTTGATAGTAGCTATTCCTCATATAATCATACTGGGAAACACAAATATGCTGGTTATCAGGGAGCTCTGATTTTTGGATTGTCTTCTTAACGTATGGGTGAAAAGATGCTTAGAGAAACATTCCCTCTACATTATCAAACTGCCATTATATACAAGCACTCACTGGCCAAATTCTACTATTTAGTTTTTCCCTTTACGGAAAACACAATTCTCCAATCTAGATATATTGTGCTATCTGCTGATGAAATACAGTATAAAACCAGTACTGTTTAACTTTATTACAGTGCTTATCATCTGCAACATTGCATGATTTTTTCCCACACCCCAGCAGAGGTGAAGATTCGACTGCACTAGACGCTGTGTCTATAAGCATTGTCTTCTAATTTCTACATAAATTTAAGTAATTCCTAGCAATGCAAGGAGCATCATTTTATACTTAATTTGTAGCTCTAGCACATTTTTCTTGCAAGATATATCCTAAACAGAGAGATTAATTGTCCCTGTTTTCACACTCGGTATTTTTGTAGACTTCCTACCCCAAAACCTACCATGAGACTAGATCATGTATATGAAACTACAGATGCAGAAATCTAGAATCATTTAGATTGGAAAACACCTTTACGATCATTGAGTCTAACTTTATTTATGTAGCTAGGTAGCATTTGACTTCATAGTGGTATAATGCAGTTAAAAGCAACTTAGAGAAAAAACACTATGGTGTTTTTTTGTAGATCTGGTGTATGTGTGGCTCTCCCACACTTGAAAGAGACCAGATGGATATGCTACTTTGTCTGATGTTTTGAGAAGGCCAATATATGTTGGCCAGGAAAGAAATTCAGTTGCAAACTGGCCTATGGACAGGTGATATCCTGCACAACAACACATTCAGCAAAGATAGGCTTGAGTTTGATTCAAAGCATCTGAAAAACAATGGTAAAACTTCAACTGGACCTAGCAACAAGGATAGCAAGGGACATATTTTGTTTTAAAGTTCCATAAAGACAGTTACTGGAGACAACGTGAAAGAAGGAGGAAAGAATATGAAATTTCCCTTCTAAGTCTGAAAATAATATCTATATTTCCCCTTGGTTTGCACCAAGGACTGAAAGGGGAGTTGAAGGAGATTGATTACTTTGCCTGATAATCAATGCAAAGATATATTTTTCTGTTCCTCCATTTCATAATTTTTATTTCATCTAGTTGGGGGTTTTTAAAGATTGCCAGATGTCACGGTTTTACTGGGACAATCCAGGTTTTAAGGTACAGTCCATCTGCTCTTGAAAATGTTTCTGTTCATTGCTGTCTTGTTGACTGCATACTTTTAGAGCAGCCAGCCAGAACAGGACTGCAGGAGAGAGGCTGATAAATTATTATAAAATTATAAAAAGCTGTACATTTCCCCCCAATACTGAAAACTCATTATTTAGGGACCCTTTTTCACAAAATGTAAATGGTCAACATGACACACAAGAAATTATGATTTCCCACCATTAGTGCCACTGCTGCTCAGAGATTGCCCCTTAATCTGCATACATTTGAAACTGGAAGCCATAGTTCTACCCTTTCTAGGGTACATGAGTTCCAGTCAGAGATGGACCTCTGGACTTTTGGATGGTGGAGCCAAGAAAGGACATCCTTTAAATATTGTGGAAGGAGGTCACTGCAGGAAAACCTCAAACCAAGAGCCAGACTGCATGCAGGAGCGGTGGAGATGAGCAGCAGTAAGACTGCTGCATCCCCCACCCAGGAAATCCCACAAGGGAAGGAGGTTACAGGTTGATTAACCCAAATCCAGAAAAAGTGGAAGTTCACTCCTAGAGTTTGAGCCCTAGCTCTACTATGCATCATTATACATCTAGATCCCATTAATGTGTTACATTATAAAGTATGTATCACAATAGCTCCAGCTACTGAAGTCAGGGGAAATCTTTAAGAATCAAAACTGTTCATTTAATGAGTTTGCAAAAGACTAAAATCTACCCCTAGTGCTACCCTATTGGTTGTCATTTGGTTTCCACCCCCTTGTTTTGCTGTGCCCTAAAACCCTATGCGCAGAGGTGCTCAGGGCTCTCCTTGTCCTGACCCTTCTGATGTCAATAAAGTTTGTCAGAGCTTCACAACTGGAGTGTCTCCTCTTCCTTCTCTGCTTGGTCCCTGTCTCGATGCTTAGAAACAACATCCCTCTGCCTAGAGCATTGTTGGCTCTAAGGTTCTGCTTTTGGCTTCACCCCAGCCAAGGCAGTTCCCCACACTTAGTGCTCCACTGGAGAAAAGCAGAGCTAGCCTGGGTTCCGGTGCGCAGTGGCAAATAATCATGTCTGATTCTTGAGATATCAACAGTGCCACCATTTCCACAAAAGATTTACAGATACTCTTTTGTCTTCTGCATCCTATGTTTATGTAAGGATGCCAGCAGTTTTTAATTTGAAATTTATTCTATCTGTGTTTAAAACACTCTGAAGTCAGAAAGATTCCCAGGTACAATTTTAGGTACATGGAGTGGAGCAGCACAAACAAATTTTATTTTAATTTTTTCAAGTCTCCACATGGTTATTTTGTTGTTTTCATCAAGGATAGCAAGGGTACTTTCACTTAGTAAACAATCTTAGGTGTCACTCACAAGTGGTTAAACTATCTGCAAATAAAAACCTACACCTGATGTTTATATAAAGCTATTCTGGTTTTGGCATCCCTGTCTTTTCCTGCTAGGTGAAATACACTTTTTTGTCCTAATATGTGCCTGCTGAAGGGTAGTAGGTAAGTATGGATAAATATTATAGTTCTGGTATACTGAATCTGCTGCTTCCAGGATGTGTACCATATACACTCTTGTGATTTTTACCACAAAGACTGTCTGTGTACATGCAATGTATCTGAAGTCCTCCCAATACTGTCCACTTACTTCACAGCACATGTGCAAGAATTTATGTCAAGAAGACATGCTAGACTCACCCTTCTTATAAAATGAAGTTCCCACAGTGAACTATCCCTCATGTCAGTTCAGCACTTCACTCCATGGTTAGACATGTAATTTAAATACCAAAGGAAATGCATTTTTTGTATCAGAACTTTTGTCATTGCATAGTCCAATCTGGATACAGAGAGATAAAGCAAAGTGTAAACATTCATTAATTCCAGAGACCAAAGAACGTAAACTGTAGGTCTCTAGACTACAGACAACTGTTCAAAAAAATAGTGCATCATTAGCGTATTTATGTTCTACAAGTGGGTTAAAAAGGAATCAAGATAGAGCCAAAGACAAATCTGTCTGCAGGATGAATTTATTCTGAAAAAGAATAACAATACTGTTAAATAAGAAATGACGCATATTTTTGTTTAAACGTGAAACAAATCAGATCACATACCTTTGGGAAAGTAGAAAACAATCAAATATAATGTTTTGCCTTTCTTGCCCTAATTTTCTCTAATTGTGATCAAGGCAGGAAGTAACAGCATAGAAATATAAAATAAGAAAACATTATTAAAAGTGTTCTTGTGGTGACAGACATTGTGAAACTCTTTATTACTCAAAACTATTCTAAAGATGTGTTTAAGTGCTTTATGTGTTTGATATACAGTCTTTTATTTCTCTGGCAAGATTAAACAGTATAAATAAAAAAAGCATGAAATGTTGTCTCAAGTCCTATATAGCACATCTGGTACTACAGAAGCCTTACAGGCAGGGATTTTGACAGACCCTGGTGCCAGGCCTGCATCCTAGTGCAGCACAGCAGAGAAAAGGGAGATAACATGCCATTGCCCCAGCCTGGAACTCCTGCTTGCAACACCCAAATTATTCAGTGGGTAAAAGCACAAAGCAGACTCACTCTCCCTTGCTTCCTAAGAAATACTAATAATGAAGAGGTTCCTGGCCTCACAGAGTTTTCACTCCCAGGGAGGAATAGGAGCCCACTAAAAGGGTTCTCTCAGGCTGCCTGCCTCAGGTCAATCTTTTCAGTTTGGCTGCTCTGCTCTGGCATGGTCTTACATGGCTTTGAGACTCTTCCAATTCTTGATCCCTGTTCTTTGCTCCTGCTATAGGGAAAAAAAAAAAAAAAAAAGACTGGTTGATTACACATTACTTTTTCTTCTTTTTCAAAACATCCTCAGCTGGGAGTATGAGCACAGGAGATAGCTGAAAACTGCCCTCAAACATTTGCTGTGAAGATGCTAATCTAAATCCACTTAGTCAGTTTCCTGCTTGGTTTTTCATTACGCCCATGCTCAGCAAGGGTAATGTCTTCATGGAAGGAAATTTTGTGTCTCAGCAGAATGGTACCCTATTGTCTTAGTTTGAAAGACTGGTACTTGCTAAGGAAGGTGGGAACCTCCCTTGGAATGGAGAATATGGCCCCTTTCCCTCTAGACTCTTCCTACTCTTTAATTTCCCCTTTGTTGTAGTTACGCTGGTGGCAGGGGTGTTGGTGTCTCTCAGGGGTCAGTGCAGGTGCGATGATCCCCCGCGGCTGCTGGGGGCGCTCTGGTGCGAGCTCACAGACCACGCTATGGTCAGTGGTGGCTTGGCCCAGACGGGAAGTCACAGGCGGGGGCTGGTCGCGATTGCCGAGCTACTGTGCACAAGTGGCCCTTTGGGACAGCCCCCTCCTTGCCCCCCCAAAACATCTGAGAAACAAAAAGAAGTAATTGAGCAGACTTGCAGTGCAGGAAAATCACAGTAGATCGGGATCTCAGAGGCCAACACACAGGAGTGGTCATAGCAACACGTTCAGGGCAGAGGGTCTGGCAGGAGCCCATCCTGATGTTTTGGCACTACGTGCACTGATTCTGAGCTCCGAGTGGTCAGGTGGCAGGGAAAACAGTAAACAGTTCCTCCCTCCCCAAAACCCAGAAACCAGACCGACCAAAAACCTCCAGAGTAACCCCATCATCTTATGACTTGCAACCCACTCCCACTCAGGGCCATTTCAATGGAATGTTGTGCCACCCAGCTACACTTTTTTTTTTTTGTTTTCTTAAGTATCCATAGTTATTTTTTCCCATCAACTTATGGGACAAAATTCCATGAGGGAAAGAAATAAAAGGAAAACAATCCTAACCCCCAACACCTATTTTATCTCACAGGTAAGATTATATGTTGAATTTTCAAAATTGTTATTTAAAGTTGTGGGAAACGACACCTTACTTTTTGAATTTTTAGAAAGGTTTATTGAACCACAAGAAGCAACTGAATAAGGAAAAACAGGCAGTGCTGGGTGCTTAGCTGCAGCCAGAGGCATACTGCCCACACCTGTAACAATCCTTATATGTGCTGTTGACAAGCCAACTCCCTTGTAAGCCAACCCTCCATATGTCACTCTTCCCCCAACCCATCTCTTCCTTCATCCCACCTCTTGGAGTCTGTGCAGTCCTCTGTGCCTCTGCTTTCCCAATGGTTGGAGATCAACTTTCAACATTACAAAATTCAGATAAAAACTACCAGATCTTAACAGAACTTCTTTCAACCTTATAACATACATTCAACATTCACGAGAGCCAACATCACACTATCCATTTATTACAAAGTGATTGCACAGCAGCTCCATGTCTGCTATGTGCCTGTCCCAGTTTAGGGCAAATCTGGGAGAAAACCTCCAAAGTGGTTCCTCTAGAAAGCAGATTCAAGCAACCCCTCCCCTAGCCATTTCAGGAAAAGATTTCGCTGGAGAAAAGTGGAAAAAACCTGTTTATTTAACAGGCAAAGAATTCACCAGCACAAAAAAATTAACAACATTAAACAATAAAACCTCTCACCACTCCAGAGAAATGACAAATTCAGAAAGTCGTCTTTGTGGGTTGCTCACTTGGTCTGTTATCAGTCCTTCTGGCACTGGGAAATGCTGCAGCCCAAGCTAGGCCATGGTGGCGACAAGTGTGAGCTCCCGGTGCTCTTCTGGGTTTTTGAGCAGTTCCAAGAAAAAGAAAAACCACAGTCCGGGGAATTTCGCTGTCTCAGCTAGCTAAAAACTAACTAAAAAGCAAAGGAGAGCTCTGTCCCGCTGTCTCTGTTCTGCAGACAGCATAGTGCAGCAGAAGGATGCGGGGGCGCAAGTGCAGTTTCTGATAGTGAACTCCATGATTCTTCTGTCCCCTGCTTTGCTCTAGGAACCATGCAAAACTTATTTCTGGGCTAAAGAGATGAATGGGGATACAAACATCATAAAGTCACCCCAGGACACTGCCTCACTAGCAGACAGAATACTTTCTAAATGTACAACAACTCTCCTGTGTTTTAATTTGAAAATTCTAGAGAGACGGGGAAGTCTTAGAACCTGTATGCATAGATAGACTTGCTGGCACCTATTTGCTAGAGAAATTGGATGAGAATTCTTTATTCAAAGTCAACCTATCTACTTGAAGGGTATGGAGATTATATATAAACCTTGGCCAGTTGTACTTTTTTCTGCAATTGTTTTAATATACATCACCTCCATGATGACATTTCTAAGTCTCTACAAGGTCTAAAAGATTTATCTTTATGCACTATATTTTTCTTAGACAGGTGGTCAACAAAGTCTCAGAGGAGATAAATTGCATACTTCTGACCACCTGAGAAGTCTGGAGTAAGGCAAGACTTTGCACATCATCCTTCTCAGGCCCCTCATCTTCCTGTTTTCAGAGAATCAGAAATAAAACCTATACAAAGAGCAAATTTCCCGGAGAAATACCACCCAAATTACAAATATTTACATGAATGGTTTCCAGTAACATATTCCTATTCTGGAAGGATATTTCACCCTTTCAGCTCCTCTCTGCTTCAGTTTAAGAATACTTGACATTGCCAAAACTTTGGGGCCTTTCTCTCTACAAAGTAGATTGTGCATATGAATATCACCAGGTGCTGCTGACAGTACAGAAGCTCCCTCATCATTTCTGTGACAGATGGGGCTGTGCACTCTTTGGTTTTAGATATGTAAACCACTTGCTTAGTACAAAGTGAATATATTTTCTCCAATGCAAATAAAACCATTTCAGCTTCTGCCTATGACCTCACAGATTTGAAAAATCAAAATGACCCATTAAGGAAATGAAATTATCTTTAAAAAGCTAATCTATTCAGCTCTGTTTTCCTGGAATTTAAGGAAGGGAGGTAAACAACAGAATCCTCTTTTCTAGCGCATGACATGAAAATATATAAAATGAGAGAAACTAAAATAGTTGCCAACTCTCACAAGAAGAAACGTAGAGTATCAGATAACTGATGTGTTGCTTCAGGGACAGAAGGATTATGTTTCTGTGCTTGAAAAAATTGTCTCTACCTGGACAAATTGTGACACCCACATTAAGGGGAGCATTGCTAGATTAATTACTGAGGTCTACAAAGTAGTCAGTGACACTACTCTCTAAACATATTCAGTGCAGAGTATGACATTTAAATTAGGGAAGAAAGAACCTGTAACACTTTGAGGGCTGCAAATCTTTCCAGCTATTTTGGAAATACCAGTTTTCCCCATATGTCATACCACCCCATTCTTCCTAACAGAAAATCTGGTTGCAGTCCAGTTACCTCTGTAGCAGGAGTAGCAAGGGACTAACTCATTGCAACTGTTTCTATCTAGTGCAAGCAGTGGTCCAAAAAACTTTAGCCAGATTCCTGAATGTGTGGTATCAAGGCATTTCAGAATAAAGATGCTTCAGTTGAATTTTAAAATTGAACCTACAATATGTAAAGCTCTCCTGCTTTCCTAAATTTTCATAAGTATTATTTGATTTCTAGAATGCAAAAAAAAAAAAAAAAAAAGAGGTCTCAGTAAAATAATACAGTTTGGCAAAATCAAGGCAATTTTACTCTGACTTTCTTTATTTTTCTGTCTTGCTTTTAGAGTTCAAAAAACTCCAGGCAAACCTACCATTTTTGCTCCAATTAAAAAAAATAACAAACCTTCTTATAAAAAGGCATTTTCAAGAAGAGGCCTCTGTCAGCCTTTACACAGATATTAGATCACTGCATTGTACACAGCTCTGCCCCTTACATTTTCAGCTTGTAAATATCTGCTGAAAACAGAGGTCAGAACCACTGATGACGGAACCAGCTTACATAACAATAACAGGGTGTGGGACTAGCAAAATGCTTATCATTTTTTGAGAGTGACAGTATACTTTTTTAGTGGCCATTAATCCAACCTTTGCAGGTAAAGCAGAATATACTGTCAACAATTAAAATTCTGTTAGCATGAAATACCATCATCTTAGGTGCCACACATCACTCCTAGCCATGCCTATGCATGGTGACTATGCCTCTCCTAATAAAATAACTGCCACTGACCAAGTCATTAATAGTCACATTGTCAGCCAGTTTTCTCTGCTGAAAGATAACTAGCTGGAGACAGCAGCACTCGGGAAGGAACAGACAATGAAGATTATGCATTAGCTGTCCAACTGCAAGCAAAATTCCCTCAAATAATTGAGGATGTAAACACACACAGTGCCATCCTGTAAAGAAGGTGCTGCCACCAATTCAAGCTGCTACACAGTTTTGAAGATAAAGGAAGACATGGATAAAGGAAGACAAGACCAATTGCTAGCTGAAGTAATCTAGCTGGAAACACCACACACCTGTTTGCTACATTGATTCCTCTGAACAAAAACAAGTCAAGCTGCAGCCTGAGCTCAGTGACCTTGCTAGCTAAGCCCTGCATATGAACATGAGTGCAACATCAGCGGTCCAGGAAGTCCTTCAGGCTCAATTTAAATTTTATCACAGCCATGATTTAAAAACATCATTTGCTTTAATCAGTATAATTGTCAGAGTGTAAGCGCACAGCCAGGGGTGAGTAATGCTGATGTGAAAAACACAGTGTAGAAGATGGAAAATCTTCTAAGTGCTCCAAAACACTTTGCTGACACTCGCCAATGCCTAGGTGCTGCATTTTTCTTTTTGCAACAAATTTTCTTCCTAGTCTTTGCAACTGTTCTTCATGGTCTTCCAAGAAAGAAGAGGACCTAAGTCAATGTTTTGAATCATGAAGCCCAGTTTCAGGACTTATATAAAGGAGCACCACTGATACTAACAGAATTGTTTCTGATTTTCCCAGTTATGTCTTTGTATGAACACAAAAATATTTATATTCTGGAGCTGTTTTCCTTTCCTTTTTGCACAGCCATTAATGCATTTTTTCTTTTATTCTTTTGTTGTTGTTGTTTCATTTTGTTTTATTTTGTTTTTTGGGAGGTTTTTTTGTTTTGTTTTTTTGTTTCATAGCTGCCAAGTCTTGCACAGTTCTATGTGTGAATTTATGTAAATTTCAGAATGTGCTAATTCACATATTTGCAAATTCGCAAGTGATTGGCAAACATGTAAATGAGCTCATTTAGCCATTTTCCTCTTTTGTTAAAATGTCCTTTAGGATCAACACACCCTTCCCCAAGTTATGGCAATGAGGATAATGTAATGCAACTGCGTGAGTCTTGAAGTGGTTTGGCTTAGTGTAACCATGTGCCCCGGGTATGGGAAGAATGCTAAAAAACAGCATAGGCTGCTAATGCACTAAAAACATCTCCAGATGTGGTAGGAAGACATCAGAGGAGTACTCAGAACAGCTGCAGATGTATCAGCAGCAAATGGATGTGGATGTGATGTTTAAAGTGGTCAACAGCCGAAATGTCTGAGTGTGCAAGGCAATTCTGGCTGTGAGGGGAACAAAGAGCTGCTTTCATTGCAAGGGGGCAGCAGTTTGGAATATAGTTGATGACCCCAGATGAGGGAAAGATGGTCTGACAGGGGAAGGGTATGGATCTGAAGGTATGGCGATAAAATTCACCTCTTGATTCTTCGGGTAGAGCCTAAGATTTTGCTCTAAGATAGAGGCAAGCAGGAAATGGAGTAGGAGTGGATATGTCTTAACACCCAGGCTCCCACTTAGCTGGTGTTGCTCCAAACTAAGTAGCTCCTTTGGCACCCATCTCTCAAGAGCTCCTGGCAGTAGCTCCTACAACCTGAAAATTGCAGGTCACAGTGAGGGTATGACATAGCTGCCACATGGGGGCGAGCCATGCCAAATATTTGGTGGTAGGCAACCCTCTTAATTTTCCTTCTTACCAAGGGTAACTTACTGCTTCTACATGAAGGGTAGTGTCTTGGAGAAAATGCTACTCTCCAGTTTTTCCACTAGTCACAGCAGAGAAAAGCTGGGTGCAAAATGTGTGCTGCTGAACTAAGTTACATCAGAATTTCCAAGGTTTAGGGCAATCTCTGATCTTCTCCCTCTATTTACCTGAGCTAAAAGACACTTGAAGCCTTGAACATTATCTTCTAAATCATGCTTTACATGTTAAGTTCCAATGACTGCTAATTCCAGCCAGCACCAGTTGTGTCACTTTATCTCAAAAGTAGCATGTTTATAGAAAGTTATACCACATCTAAAAGTGAGATTCCTGGTAACTTTGGGTGACAAATTCAGCAGAAAGTAGAAGTAAAAGGTTAGACAAACCAGGATCAAGAAACAAAACAGGAAAAAAAATGCCAGAGGAAGTGTACAGTTTATCTTCAAATAATCTAGGGCAGCTTGCCCTAGAATTACCTAAATTAGCTTCATTACCTTCTTTCATATGGAAATACTGTATGAACAATAATCTTTCTGTGGCACTCAGGTAGTTAAATCCACACAATTTGCTTTTTGAAGCTTTGGATTTCGCTGACTTTATTTCAAGCAATCAAAAGTATCTAATTTGCATTCACATTCACATTAGTCGCCCATATGTTAGCCCTGTTTAAAAGCTATATGCTGAATTCATTATGAAATACTTGGCTTCCTAGCTTTATCCTTTTGCTTTGAAATTATTATGATAATATTGCAACTCTTCTTTTTAGGCTATTTTCACATACAAGGCTTTTTTGTGATTTGGTTTTTTTCAAAGTATTCCAAGGGAAGGGCTTTTAAAATTTTGTTTACAGTGTTATATGAGAACTTGCAAATTGGCAAAATATCTCCCTGCCATCATTTAACACAACCATGTATTATTCCTCCTACCTAAAATTTCATTAAAATATCAGGAGTTTGGTTGATCTCTGCATAAGATTTCAGACCATATGCAACATCATTAATGCCCTTCACAGTTCATCATGCTATTCACTGGACTAAATCAGTATGTCATAATGATAAAATTTAGCTTAATTACATTATTGTTCTTAAGTTTCTTTTTATTACAGAGCATAGAGTAGGGCATTTGCTTTTTAAGGAGTTTGTAATCCAAATGCAATAAAAGTAAATTCACAGAACTAAAAAACCTGAGTCATGACCAGATTAAATACCCTGCCTATGGTCACATAAAGACTGACAGACACAAGAATTAAATCAAGGTCTTCCAGGATGTCCTGCTCTGCCTAGGATAGAAAACCACCTACTATTATATTCTTAACTGTCTCATCAGATCATTACTTTTCAGTACTTGCTATCATGCATGCACTGGTACCGTCACCAAAGTTTTACTTCCAGAATGTTTTTATTCTCTGGGTTAACTATTGAACATCTAATGCTCATAGTTTGAGACACAGACCCTATTTCTTCCGATAGAATATGCTGATAGGTGATTTCCCCTTGGAGACTGACCCTTGAAAACTTGAAAGATAAACTCCTTTCTCACCTGCATGTCCACTGTGACTTTTGACATTTGGAAAATCCTTCCCCCTCTTTCTCCAAAGAGCCTTTGGAAGCTCTCTTGACATCTTAGAAAGTGAAAAATAATGAGTTTTCTGCTATGAAATGAACATACAAAAGGGTATTTGTTGAGTATGAGACAATCTGGAGTAAACACCTCAAAAGAAAAATGAAAAAAAACAAAACCAAAATTCATTAAAAATCTAGTAGTCATTAAAAAAATTGCATCCTTCATTGGTCTTAAATCTTGACATGAAATCTGTTTAAGAAAGAGTTTATTGGATGGGTAAAAGAGAAGCAGATGATTGATTAAACTAATTGTTTCTGAGGTGGGTAGTTTAAAATTATTAGGTTTCTCAAACTCTTGCTTGATTCAGTTTCAACCTAACACCATTAACAAATTCACATAGTACTCCTGAGAATGAATTGCCGTTAATGGTCAAACTCATTTACAATTACTTCCCAAGTACAAGGACTGCATCTTTCCTAACAACAGTTGCATATGGGATGAGCATGAATAGAAGCCATTGTGTTATGATGGCACCCATCATGAAATCAGAAATTCCAGGAATAATCTTTAAATCCCGCCTGGTTATGGAGAAATTTGAGAAGAGACCTTAAGTATCCCATTATGGGGAAGGGAAGGGAAGGGAAGGGAAAGGAAGGGAAGGGAAGGGAAGGGAAGGGAAGGGAAGGGAAGGGAAGGGAAGGGAAGGGAAGGGAAGGGAAGGGAAGGGAAGGGAAGGGAAGGGAAGGGAAGGGAAGGGAAGGGAAGGGAAGGGAAGGGAAGGGAAGGGAAGGGAAGGGAAGGGAAGGGAAGGGAAGGGAAGGGAAGGGAAGGGAAGGGAAGGGAAGGGAAGGGAAGGGAAGGGAAGGGAAGGGAAGGGAAGGGAAGGGAAGGGAAGGGAAGGGAAGGGAAGGGAAGGTCATTAATTAAATATAAGTTATCCAATTATGAAACTTGTAGTACATAAAGGATTAGAAAATCACCACAGTGCATTTCTGTTCATTGTGGGTACATCACTGGCATGTAACTATTTGAAATAAAGAGGAAATACTGCTTTTTCTCACTAGACTACTTCTTTTTTTTTTTTTTTTTTTTTTTTTTTTTTTTTTTAGAAAACAATTCCTTGTGAGTTTTTCAACAGTTCTTTTTATGGTATTAGTTTTAAGCACATCATGCCAAGTTCTAAGTGAAATAAAAATAAATTTGGATTAACTCAATGTGCATAATAAATTAATTGACCTTTTCATAAGGTCAGTCAATTTATTATGCAAGAAAATTTAGGTGAGTACATAGTACTGACAATACATTGAATCCTTCCCCCTTCCAAAAGCACAACAGTTTTGAGAGTATAGGCAGAAAGCCATAACTACGCTGATTTAGTACTGTCCAGGTGCTGTTGTGGGTCTATTGGTCCAGTTTTCTGGAAAGGTAAAAGTGAAACCTGGTAAAAAAATCAATTGGGCTGAATATTTGCTATGGGTGAAGTCATGATTTTCTCCTAGCATGTGCTTGAAACTCTCATATGAAATAAAAAATGAAATAAAAACTGAAACCTTAGTCTTTGGGTATGGAGGGGAGTAAAACAGAAAGCCAAAATCTTCTTCCTTTCCACTCTATGTCATTTTTTGGCAATTTGTCTTAGGCAGAGGCAATGTCAATGTACACATAGAAAAACAATGAGCATTTAAGTTAGGGGAACCACTCAAGGTAAAAAAAAAAGTAATTCAGACATAGGTGTGTTGGAGGAGGGGGAAAGAAAGATAAGCATATGGAAATGAGCATGTAAATTAATCTTCACTAACACTGAAGTCATGTCCAGATCCAAACTTTCAGTGTTCCATTTGTTTGGCAACTGAGTTATCTCAGCTACAGACATTAAACCAGCTCTGGCCATAAGAACCTAAAAATAACTTCCAAAAAAATCCATATTTAACCTCCCATGAGCCTTAAAAAAATTAATGCAACTCTTTTAATTCTCTCTGCCCTTGTGTGCACATACTGATTTACTTCCTTTAAGTGTAAATACTAATGCTTTTTTCCCCCTCTGGGGTATTTCTAGTTATGAAGAAATAAAAAAGAACAGATTACTGGCTAAAATGGTGTTAGCATGAAGGTAAGGTGAATGCTCCAAGATTGGAGTGTCTCAAAGTAATTCTCACATTGCTGTTTTCTTGCCATTTTAAGCCACTAAATTGTGATCAGAGTTATTAGGACCTGACTGTATGTTGGAAAAGTGCATTGGATAGTCCAGAGATTTCTGTGATTGACCGAGTATCCTCTTGACCTTGAAAAGTCTGATTCTTTATTGTTCATCTTCTACATCACATATGCTATCCTCTACTGCCTTGAGATAGTTTCTTCAAAACAGCACAAACATTGACATCTGCCTCAGGAATAACGTAAAGGGCATAACATAAAGTAGAATCTTCTCAATTCACAACCTTAGCTAGGATTTTGCTGCTCTCTTCCATACTTCTTTCATCAAATTTCAGAAGGTAACAGCACCTATCTCCCATTCTGTTCTCCTATCTTACAACTCCAGCTACATGATTCTCCACTGCTCAATGAACATATCAGATGAATCACTTTGTTGACAGGTAATAAATATGTCGTTTAGGAGTGTTAATGATTAAAAAGGTCCAGTTCTGTTATTGTTGATAGCAATCTCTTTGCAATGAGGCAGAGCTAAAACTGACTGTGAAGAGAAAGATTGTGTGGCAGATCCTGCATTTTCTACTATGAATTCCACTTAGTTTTACACTTTCAGTTTCAAGTCTTGAATGCTCTCCTCATTTCTTTTCTACTCGGTGTGGAGAGTGTGAAGCGTGCTGTGATCTCATTAAAAGTACATAACCATAAATACACAGGCAAATCTTGCCCATAGGTTTTAAATGCTATCTTTGTAGTATGGGAGAGCTAGTTCCACATTTACATGGTTCCTTTCTCCATAAAGCAATGAGACAAAACATAATGGCACTTATGTATATGTATTACTACATGACATCAGAATTTACCTGAAGTAGTGCTTTAATGCAGAACTAAACTACACTCCAGCATGGTACTCAACAGCATCAGAGTGCATGGAGTTCATGTAGAAAACAAATTGAGTCATATAAGCTCTGATCTAGCATAACTCTTTCATATAAGCACAGAGCACACCAAATACGTTCTGTAATTAACTCTTTTCCCACGAGTGGCTAAGTGCTATGGCATGTGTACACATTTTTCACTGGAACTGTATAACTTGCATAGTCTTCTTCATTACCTGGAATGATTCTTCTGTTGCTGTTGATAACTTTTGAACCAGTTTAAGCCACCAAATCAAACAGTCATTGTTACAAAGTTGTACTGTGGAACCTTATCACAGCATACAGATTGTCTATACGCCTAATAAGAGGAGAAGGGGTTTGGCTACAGAAAGCCAGTCCCTGATATGAATGCAAGCAGGTAGCTATTGGTCAATAGTTGGATGGTAACCAATCAGAGTCGAATGTGGAGTCTTTTAAGTAACCTATAAAAAGAGCTGGGTACATTAATAAACTCCTTCTGCTGCTGAAAACTCTGATGTGTGTCATCAGTCCGTCTCCAATACACTGCGACAGGTGGTGACCCCCATGTGAACAAAAGAACTAAGCCACGAGAAAATGAACAAGACAAAACAGCAGAGAACCACAACTCACAGCTGTGAGAAAAAGACAGTTAGAACTAGAGATGTAGCCAGAGCTGTGAGAAAAGGACAGCCAAAGAGCTGTGTGAAATAGAAGCCAGAAAAGCTAGTAGAGGTAGAAATCCAGATGGCATAAGAGCCAAAGAAACAAAAAAGCTGAAAAATAGAAGGAAGAGCCCACCAAAGAGGCAGATTTATCTGTGTAAAAGAACAACCAGTCATTAAGAGTGCTGAGTCACAGAGACCAAGCGACTCCCAAATCCAGGGGCTTCAGCAGAAACCCACCAAGCCCTAGAGCTGTCCCAGCACTGGGCCCCATGTGGTTCCCTGGTGCTGGCATCCCCGACAATGATGCAAAAACTCCAGAGCCCAGCAAAACACTCTGAACCAACCCTGACTATACTGAGAGTCGCCACCCATCCCGGGGGGGGGTGTGTTTCCCAGGCACCTTACCCCTGCCCCAGGGCCAGGGATCCTGGCATGGGAGAAGCCCATACAGCGGCAAGGGCAGCAGGGAGGAGGCGTGCAGGGACGTGGTGCCGTAGGGGTGACCTCAATACGTGCCACTCCTGCCTCTTCTACAGCAGCCAAAAGGTTCTCGTGTCCTGCAGACCTTCATAAACTAACACTAAAACCTATCTAGACAAGTAACCACTTCCCTAATCTAGAAAAAGTTACCACTGACATAAAAACCCTAACCCTCTCTCATCTTAAAGCAAAATACTAAAAGTGCATAAATGCTTCTGTTGAACATGCTTTCCTTAAAATATAATAACAGGGAGAAATGACCCCTCACTTTTTAAAATTTTAAAGGTTTATTAAATATTAACAAAAAAATACAACAAAATTACTAAATATGGAAAAGTAATAGCACTGGGAGCCCTCCCCTGTGGCTGCCTGCTACATGGCTCACCCACAAAATGGCTGTTTGCCTTTTATACCCCTGGGGGTTGCGGCAGGCAACCCTGGCCCCTCCCAAAGTCTGTCAGTCAACTCTTCTTTGCTATTTATTGGTGGAAACTACTGTCTTGCAACTTAATTGGAAAGTCAGGTGTTGTCATGCCATGCAACCCTAGCAACAAGCATTTCCATTCCCAGCTGCTCCATGGAAGAGGTATATGCACACGCCTTCTTTCTGCCTGTCCTAGACAACCCAGACTGTCCAGTGGCAACAATATGGGGGTGAAGGGGATGATGGGAAGAACAGAGGACATCTAAACAACAATAACATAACTATACATCAATAAAGCTTTTCTTAATATACACACAATATTCACCCCTTAATTGTGAGAGCCAATTATCTCATTATTTATCTATAACAATAAAAAGTTTACATTAACTCCACAGATTTAAATTAACAAGTTTCAGTTGCAGCGTTTTCTAGCTAAGTACTTATTTCTTATCACTTTTGTTTACAATGTCTATAAAATAATTTTCAGGCTAAAAATCACTACTACCTTTCACATTTGTGCACAGCTGATACATTCATACCAACTCACCACAACCAAACATACTAACACAGGTAAAGTGTGCCTTTGATAAACAGAGAAGGGGAATGCATATATTTCCATGGATGTCAATATTCAATGGGTAACAATGCTTTGCACCAGCTATAAACCTTTGGAATAACAACTCATCCGATTTCATCTAGACCTCAAAAATCAAGACACTTTAAAAACATTAAATACTATCCCTAACAGCTTTTAATGTTACTTCTGATAGTTTTTAAGTTAATTTGTTTGTAATGTTCATTATAAGTTGTAGGTTTCAAGTAATTTACATTACTGCACCTGGTAATATTGTACTTTAATACCTCCTAGACATGACAGTAAAAAACTAATAGAACACACCAATAACTAGAAAGATTGAGTTTAGTAAAAGGTTTTACATTTTAAAACAGAAAAGGTGGAATTATCACAGAATACAGATGATCTGTACGCCTCAAAAGAAGAGGAGGGGCTTGGCTACAGAGAGCCAGTCCCTGATAAAAATGCAAGCAGGTAGCTATTGGTCAATAGTTGGGTGGTAACCAATCAGAGTCGAATGTGGAGTCTTTTAAGTAGCCTACAAAAAGAGCTGGGTACACAAATAAACTCGCTCAGCTGCATGAAAACCCTGTGTGTCATCACTGTTTCCAGCACATGGCAACAGAACCTGTGATCCTCTCAGCCACTATAACAAGAATCAGAAGAGGAAATGGATCTACTGGTGATTAATTAAGTAAAATGAAACCAAGCAACTCAAAATAGCTGTCAATGTGCACCAATTCTAGGACTAAGGAGTGTGAGTTTGTGGGCCCCATGTCGGGCAACTCCCTGAGGGCTCCCCTGGCAGGGGGAAACCCTCCTGAAGCAGTTCTTTGTCAGGAAAAGCAGACACACAGAACTTTTTCGGTCTTCAGGTTCTTGTTTTATTGTTAGCTTATCATGACTTCAGCACACTGTCTGCACCCAGACCTTGCATGCAGGAAAATAGCAAAAAATGGCTAACAAACTCATGCTACAAGGTCTTTTTAAGTCTAATCAAAAACTAAACTACCCAATTAAGAAATGACACCTAGATTATTTCCCTTTCTAACCCAATAACTGACCCCTAAAGACCTGCAATGAGGGTTTTTCTACCCAATTACAAGATACCACCCAAACTCAAAAAGAAGAAGGAAGAAAAAAAAAGAAGAAATGAACTTAAGACAACACCCTGCGCCCTCCATCTTGTACCTGTCTACAGTATGCTAAAAATCCTAAAATCTAAATTTCTCACCCATGTGACATACTAAACTACTCTCTACAATTTCTACAATCTATTTCACATTTTTGTGGTCTCTAGTTTACTTTGAGGCTTAGGAGGCCTTCTCCATGAATGAGGGTCAAAGTGTTTTCCTGGGAGTCAGAGCACCACAGGGCAGACAAGGGGATATTCCCCCTGCCCTGGGTTCCCACAAAGGAGGTTTAAATTTAGCTTTAAATCAGCTTCACATCCTCATCTTTCTTGAGCTTGAACTCTTTTAGACAAAGTGCAAAGTCTGTATTCTGGATGCCAACAGAGGACTAATGTAAAATTGAGAGTAAATTCATCACAGTACTGAGTGCTTTGGATGAGACAGTTGATTTCCTGACTGACCTGCAGTTTTGGTAAACTGTGTCAGATGAAAAATGTCCCTTAGGAATTCCCCACTAACTGCAATGTGTCCCAGGCCCTCCCTTGCCAAGTACCCTTCATCTACATCACCTTTCTTAGAGAAAAGCCTAGGAAACCTCTGAGGGATTTCTGTGACCAGAATCACAGTTCAAGCAGCTGGGACTAGATGTTTCATATGGGACAGGAAGGGGGTAGAGAATGTAAACTGACTCTTCATTTTGCAGATCCTTACCTGGTATTTTAACAACATACATAGATTTGAATCCTTTAGGTATTTATAGCATAAAACAATTCTGTCATCATATCAACTTGTATAATACATGTGTATTATAATAGACAATCCTCTGCTCACATTCAGCTAAATAAACATTGACTTAATATAATTTTTTCTCTAACAATAGTTAAATCATCTCACTGGTAGTGTGTACAGATGGCTTAATTTTTTGTAAAACACACTAAAGCTCAATTGATTTAGAGGGAACTACTAACCTATTAAAGTTAAACCCACAATAGATAAATTTTTATCTCAAAAAGGATTTGTCTCTTTAATAGACTACCATTTCTTAAATTTCTTAAAAGGGAGATATAAAATTTTGTCATTTAGAATTGGTACTCACTTTATAAAAAAAACCAAACAGCTTAATAAAAATAACCTCAACCCTGTGGCCATTAAGAAATAAGGCTAACACATGATCCCTCTACCTCTTGATAATCTTTCACTGTGAAACATTTCTGTCAGACAGAACCCGTACTGAGAGAAAAAGCAAAGCTTAGTCTTCTTTCCAAAACTGCTGTATATTTCTACACTTCCATATTACACTAGAAGAAAAAACAAAAAAGGAAAAATAATATATAACCAACTGAAGAGAATTACAAGACAACATGTTGCATGAAAGTTTAAAGCTTTTTCATGAAGTTAAATTTAACATCTTTAGAACCTGTGCACTGAGTTAATTTTCTATTTTTATTGTTTTTCTGCTTAAAAAAATTGCCAGTTAAATCAAATTAGGATGTTGTGCAATTGGCTTCTGTAATTACTAGCAATACTTTATGGTAAGTCCAAGCAAAGAGAGGGTGTTTGGGAGTTTGGATTTTGTCTTTTTTTTTTTTTTTTTTTTTTGTTTGTTTATTTTTTTTTCTTTTTTTTCCCCAGAGTAGTGGTTTCTCCAGAGTAGTAGAATCAATGACCATGGTGGTGCATCCCAGCAAATAAAAACATAGCCTGCAGCCATCCTATATTTCATTTTCAGTTCAGCAGTTTTAAAGAGGCTTTTTCTTTTCTAGCAAATGTACAGCGAGTTGAAAACACTCCAAAGTGGGGTATCATAAAGCAGACAGAGGCAAATAAGGCAAAATGAAGGGGAACCTCTCCTGTCTTGGTGGCTTATTCCTCTCATTATCAGAGACTTGCAGAGGCAGTAATTTGTTCTATCACTCAGAGTTGTGACTATAATATAACCCTCGCCAATGTAACAACTTTATTTCCACACCTGAAATAATTGCCATGGAAGTCCATGAATGACAGACTTGTCATAAAGAACAAACCAGGGATACATGGACAGCATTTCATATATCCAGAATGTGCTGGTTGTTTGCAATTCTATTACCCACCTCTTTCAAAAGAGCACAGTGAAACTGAAAGGGTAAAGGGAATTGTGTCAAGGATGGTCAAGAACAAGATTCAGCTTTTGTATGACACTTTTTTTGGTAAGAGAAAATACTAAATGATTGGGACTGTTTCACCCTGTCATGAGATGATCATGTGGGTATCTAAATAAATCTAGGAAGCCATGAGTGCCACTGAGATAAAGTGAATTATTTTCTATCTTCTGGAGTAAGAAGCAAGGCATATAAAACAAAACTAGCAACAGCCAGTTCAAATTTAACTGAAAGGAACGCTTCTTCACAGAGGATGTGGTTATATTGCAAATTTCTGTGTCAAAGAGATGCTAAAAATCTGCATGAGTCAGAATGAGACTGAAAAAATTCAAAGAACAGAAAAAACAAACAACCAAAAAACCCCACTAACCAACCAAGCAAACAACCAACCAACTCTTGGGAGTTGGGAGTTTTTTTCTTTCCTTGTTATTTGTGGATTTTTTTTTCCATTGAGATGCTAAGAAGCACTGATGACTATGTGCTTGAGACAGTGGGGAGCAGAAACTCCTCTGTTTTTTTCAGAGTTTCTCTCGGTGAGACAGATACACCGTGAGAATGGGGGGGCAGGTAAAAGATGGGGTTGGGGGCAGCTGCTCTCTGTCTTGCTCTTTGGGTGTTGGAAGAAGATGGCCAAATGGTCGCTTACTGTGGGAAGAATACACCGGCACCACTGGAGTCAGCCCTGAGGGACCAATTACTATCTGCTGGTGTGGCCCAAGAATCCTGAACTTTGCCTCTCCCTGCCCTGCTAGGAGCCGGGGTGCTGCTGTCCTGGCACACACTGTTTTCTTTGGTACTCCTCTGGATTTCTTGCTGTAGCCTGCACCTTACTGCCTTGCCAGCATGTCCCTACAGTTCCAGCTACTGCTGTGAAACTTCTGATATATCTCACCCACCAGCCTGGGATTTTTGCTCATTCCTGTTGTCTGTGATGGTAACTGCACAAAAGTGGAAAATGCCTGAAGTCGAGAAGACTGTTAGTGGGTCCCTGGTTCTGTTTGTTTTTAATGCCATGGTTATTGTTTTTTTGTTTGCCTTGTTATACATACTAGTAAAGGACTGTTATTCCTATTCCCATATCTTTGCCTGAGAACCACTTAATTTCAAATTTACAATAATTCGGAGGGAGGGGGTTTACATTCTCCATTCCAAGGGAGGCTTCTGCCTTCCTTAGCAAACACCCATCTTTCAAACCAAGACACCAACCCCCCAAAATACTGCCATCCCAAACAAAAAGAAAACCCAGCCCAGACACAACCATATCAGGATCAGTAATCTCTACAACTTTAATGTAACTGAGACAAGGGAACTGAGACTGTCCTAGCCTTCTCTTTAAAGCCCTGGCATCTCCAATCTCATGCCAGCTGATAAAGAAACTTTCCTGTCTGACCATACAGGAGCCATTCTGGCAGTCACATTTCCACCACCACAGAATGTCACTTATGGAACCAAATCCCCTTCAAAGCTAGCATCTCCAGTGAGCCAGTAGGTGCACCACTTAACTCCCTACTAGCACCATATGCACACTAGACATGATTTCCTTACTGGCCCTGCCCCAGATGTTTTTTCAGATGTCTGGATCCTAAGAGCTGGATGTCTTCGGGAAGGGGAAGGAGTTGGGGTGTTGGGGTCCGAGGTTTTTCCCCTGAGGCACCTGGTGCCTCAGGAGGAAAAAGGTGAGGGTCCTTTCCAATGTGGTTGGGTGTTTAAAGGTCCCTGTCTTACAAGCAAAGGCTCACGAATTGTAAGGAAGAAGCAGTAAGGAGGCTAGACTCCCTGGTTGCAGCGAATTCTTCCTGTGGTAGCAGCAAATTGACCATTCCCCTCCAAATGGAGAGTGAGAGAGAGCGAGGAGCTGAGCCCACCCCTAACCCCTCAGCCAAAATCTCATAGTATCTCTGCTCTTCCCAAGAGAAAATCCCCCTGGTGTTATAGATACATATAATAATATTGCCTTTTCACAAATATTAAATTTGATTTTATATGTGTGGTGTTAAAGTAACTTTGTTATAAATATATAGTTTTTATTTCTGTTGATTATTACGCTTAGACATAGTAGTGAAATAGCTGATATAAGTATGCTTGTGTTAAAATGCCTGCTTGGATGGGATAACATCCAGTGAACATATGATGAGGACACCTGCTACAGGTATGCCAACTAACTCACTGTCTGAAGACAGTGTGAGCTGGGGCCCATAAGGGAAGGTGATGGTAAAAAAGGACTAAAACCACAACCAAGGAATATCCATGCTCTAAAAAGGCAGACCTGCGGAGGACCTATGCTAACCAGTTCTTGGAATATGTAAACTAGTTTAGGAAAAAGTTTACTATGCATAATTGTTTATGAATATGTAACAGGCTGATGCAATAGAAATGGTATATAAAGGGTGTTTCCAAAACAGCAGGCTGCTCTAGGCTGAGTGCCAAGACACACCCAGCCTTGCTCTATGGTCTTTGTCTCCTGCTGTCCTTTATTGAACTTTAAAATTTTCACAGGAGAGTGGACATGCTGGCTAAGAGAGCAACCAACTACATGCTTCCCCTCACCTTGGCCACTTCTTTTGTCTCTTAAGTACTAGTCATTACCATCTCTTAGGGTAACAAATGGGACACAATTCCCTGAGAGAAAGAAAAAAATGGAAAAATCCTAACCTCCAACAGTCTTTAAGTAATTTTAAAGCACGGCACAGTCACACAGAAACAGCCTGAGATCAAGCTGGGTGCTTCTGAGGAGGGACCCTGAACCAAGCAATGTCTAGGCTTTTGTACCCTCACAGTCTGTGCACACAGTAGTGTGGGGCTTTCCTGTTGAGTCATCAGCTCCCTCCCACCATACCTCTGCGTGGCTGGTCACCTGGCTGGTGGCAAGGCCCACCACAGCTCCCACTCCCCCCCCCCACACACACACCCCATCTTCCAACCCAAAGCCTTTTGTTATGCAAGCACTTGACAGCTCATTTCTGGGGATCCCACCATTACCTCCCACAAAAAGCACAATCTGCAGCTTGCAGTGCGCTACAGCAGCTCACCCAGCTACCCTCACTAGGAGTATTTTTGAACATGTCCCATGTGCTTTTACTCCAGAATTGGACACCCTTGCCTAGTCTACCATGTTGAGGTGAAATAATTTCTGTGTTAGGGAGAAAATTACAAGACTCAAAATTGTTTAGCAGAGCAGAGAGTAATAGTATAAAACTATTTTAGGTACCGTGCAAGTCAAATGTAAACATTCTGATAGCAAGCCACTGGTAACATATAAGAGCTAGCCCAACACAAATTTATAGTGCTTTACAAACCTTCACTGTCTTGCAACACACTCCCTGCTGGCATGAAGATATTACAAGGTCAGTGCCAGAGAAAATTCCAGCATTCACAGGAAGAGAGATTAGCCCTCTCTTAGAGAACAAAAAAACCAGAACACACAGCTAGCTAACCCAAAGTCATCTATCAGCATAGCCAAGACAGAAACCATACCAGCTACCTCCCTGTCTTATGCTGAAACCTCTTGACGGATCTGGATTTCTGATGACTATGTTGATTTTGCATGACCTGCTTTTTTGGTAGCAGTGGGGGTACAGAGATGTCTCCTGTGAGAAGCTACTGGAAGCTCGTTCCATGTCTGGCCGAGCCTGGTGGCTCCAAAGACAGATGTGCCCCTGGCCAAGGCTGAGCCAATTAGCAATGGTGGTAACATCTCTGTGATTGACAGATTTAAGGAGAAATCAAAACAAAAAGTTTTAATTCTGACCAGAGAAGAACAGACTGAGAACATATGAGAAGAACCCTGCAGACTCCAAGGTCAGTGAAGAAGGAGGGGGAGGAGGTGGTCCAGGCACCAAGACCCAGACTCCTGGTGAAGCACCTGTGTCCTGCAGCCCAAGGAGGTCCACTGTGATGCATAGATCTGCCTGCAGCCCATGGAGGAGCCCCACACCTGAGCAAGTGGATGCTTAGAGGAGAATGTGAGCCCACAAGAGACCCATGGAGTGAGGGGTCCTGCTCCCGTGCTGGAGAAGCCTGTCCTTGAAAGGCTGCGCTTCATAGAAGAGTGCAGCAGTTTGAGGGGTACGGTTGCCCATGGGATTGCAGCTGTTGCTTGTGAGATGGTCTGACATTGGAATTCACACAGAGCTGTCTCCTGTGGGAGGTACCCTATGGTGCAGCAGGGGAAGGATTCCTCTCCATAAGCAGCAGGAGAAGCCTTGGATGATGAAATGACCATAACCCCCATTCCCTGTTTTCTTGCACCACTGGGGTAGGAGGTAGAGCTGGGAGGAGGGAGGGGTGAGAAGAAGGTATTTCTGAGGGTCTTGTTTTTACTTCTCATCATCCTGCTCTAATTTTGTTAGCAATAAAATCACTTAATATCTCTAAGTTGAGACTGTTTTGCCCGTGATGGTATTTGATGAGCAATCTCTCCTGGTCCTTATCTCAACCTATGAACCTGTGAAATAAATTTTCTCTCCTCTGTCCAGCTGCAGAGAGGAGTGAGTGACAGGCTTTTGTGGGTGCATGGCATCCAGACAGTGTCAACTCACGACACAGATAGACTCTATATGGATCTCTGCATGACACTTCCAAGTGGTGCCTGCTAAGTTGCATATCTGCCACCATGAAAGAGGCATGGAAAGGGAATGCATCATCAGAGTCAGGAAATGCCTCAGTTCTAGCTCTGAACAGTCCATTTATCATGCACCTTAAAAATTTTCCCCGCTATAAAGAATGAATAATTAATTCAAGTGCTGAATGCAAAAGCTGGTGCCAAATCAGTCAGTGCCAACTCGGGGGCTTTAGGTAGCCTGAGTCCTCCCCAAAGCATGCAGCACTTTGAGGATCTGTAGACTAATCATTCTCTGTTTCCCTGGGAAGTGAGCTAAAGGAGGTGATCTTCTACCCCACAGTCCTACCGCTGACTGGGAGTGTGCTTTGTCTTGGACCTGTATGCAATGTTTGCCACAGCTTGACCTCTATGCATGAGAGATTTACTAAAGGATTATGACGGTTATTTCCTTCTTTCCGGGATTTTTTTCTTATTCTCCTAAGAAATGTTTAACTGCAGATTAATTGCAAGGGGGAAGAGAGAGGAACAACAAGAAGTCCATTTTTATTCTCCTTGAATTAGAAACATGAATTTTCTTCCCCTCCTACTGATTCACCACTCGGCATTCAGCTAAGATGATCACCAAAAAAGGAAAGCAAATGAACAGTGATGTTTCTTAGGGTATGAAATACTTTACGATTAAATAAGGTGCTGAAGACTATTGTACCAATCACCAGTGATTGGTAGCTTTTCTGCTAAGTTGCAAATGAATTCAGCACAGGACAGCATTCCAAATTGCTCTTACAAGGTTTCCTTTATTATTTTTATTTGGTTATGCTCTGACTCTCATCCAGAATTGTACTTAATGCCCTCATCTGAAGTTGTTGAAATGGCACCCCATGGCATAGCGTGACAGTGAAAGGATATTGCCTTTGGAAGCTGCTAATGGTCCATGAAAAAAACCAGCAGAAAACAGGAGAGCAGTTGTTCCAAAATCATAAGAACAAAAATCTTTACATTTTTAGCTCATCACCTTCCCATTGTCAGAGGATCAAGAATGGGGAGAACATAGTTTAGAGCTAATGAGGACTTGTGGATCCAGATGGATTACAAGACAAAGATCTAATAAGGAAAAAATGATGCATTATATGAAACAAAACTTTTTAATATTTTCTGTCTTTTACTTGCCTCTCAAATTTAATGTTTGCCATGTAACATTATCCACGAGGTATCATTATTCCCTAGGATGGGAGAGATGGACAAGTAAAGTGTACAAAATTAGTAGAAAGGGCTGTAAAGGTCAGGCCAATAAAAAAAAAAAAAGCCTCAGTCCTAGTTATTCTGACTTAGGTACTTCAGTAACCCCCAAAGACACTGTGACACAATTCAAAAGAAGCTCTCTACCTCAATTTTTATAAACACAGGAGTACAAAAAGCTGGGAAGGTTTAATTCCTCAGTGACTTTACCCTAGACTTACCTGTAAAATACTCCAGCAGGAGTACTGCAAAGGCAAAGCAATAATCACTTGTCCAGTGCCAACAGGCAAGCTATGAGCATGTCTGCACTTTAAGATATTTGTCTGTTCTAATTCCCCCAAATTGGTAGGTTTCCCTCGCTGTGGAACACACTTGTACAGGTAAAAACAAGGAAAAATCAGAAGTGACAATAATAGTGGGTTATAATTTAATTACTTTTTCCCTACTCACAAGAGATTTTCCTTCATTTTTAGATTATTCCTGTTGTTGGAAATGATATAACTCTTTAAATTTTGAGTAACTTTAGTCATGGGTTTGTTTGTCTTTGCCAGGGGTAGGGACTGGATGGGGGAGGAAATGGAGGTTTACCTTCAAAAGACTGTTTACCTGGGTTTGAGTTTTACTGGGTGAGGCCTGATAAGGCTCAATCTTAGGAAGAAAATTCCTATACTCTGAGAGTTTAACATCTACATGTTGGGAGTAGCCAGAAGACACAGGGGAGATAACCAGACATTAACAGAAATTAAGCCCTGGTGCGGTTGGAGACACCTGATCTGGGAAAAGATTCATAAGAGAATCAAAGAATGAAGACCAAACTAGCATTGAAGCCTAAGGAATCAATAACCAATAAGAGATCAAATCTTAAATTTTGTAATGTAGAACCAATGAACGAGGATTTCTTCATATTTTTTAATGTATAGATATGTGGAAAGTCTGGTAAAAAATCATGGGTGGACGGAACTATTTCCATGGCAAATCCTGACCAGAATAAAATAATGCCTGATTCTCTAACACTTAGAGGAATGATGTTGGAGGGGGTTTTCTTCTTCCTGAATTTCAGTGATATTATGGCCATCATAAGTTTTGGCACCTGCTTATGCATCCCACAGACCACAATAACAATAAGGCACTAGGTAAACCCCGTCATTTTCCCTACCAGTCTACCAATTTACTCTCTGTAGGAAAAACAAGTAGATACTGACTTCTTGGTCACAGAAAAGTGATATCAAATTGGTGTGGAAAATCATGCTGTGAAAAGTCATTGACCACTAAGAAGACAGAGGAGTCCAGCAACTTTATTTTGGAGTCTATTATTTTCTAAATTTCAACAGTTCAGACTGTGCTCAGCTCTGCAACAAACTAGTGTGGTTTGATGTTCATAAAGACCCCCACACCTATTCTTCCAGAACCTGATTGGTCCTTTCAGATCAACTAATTTTTGAAGACATTAGCACCCATTTGTCCTAACATAGTGGAGTCTTTCTGTCCGAAATTATTTTAACATCTGTCTACCTTGCAGTGTATTTCACTACAAAGAAAACTACAGCATCCTTTCAATATAACTTACTTAAATTACTTACTACAATAAAATTTGCCTTTTTTTCTTTCTCTCTCCAAACTGCAAAATGATAAAATAATAATAACAATAATTAGAAGGAAAAAACATTGCCACAGGAGACAGTTACATTTACTGATTTCCCAGCAGAATTTCATTCAAAATTAATTCAAAATTAATTCAAAACAAATTTACATTCTACACTTAAAGAAGATATAAATAATTCATGTTCTCATATCATGAGTACTCTGCATGTCATACACTGGGGTACCTGCAATTTTTTAGTTTATAGGTTTAAAATTTTAATTCAGCAAGTGATTCTCATGTTATTTTGTGCTTCTGTTCCTCTCTGGTAATGTAATAGTCTCCAACTGATTATGTTCAATTAAAATATATACAGTTTTACCATTCCTAATTTTCTAGCTTTTAATTTAATTGCTGTAGGCTTCAATTTTACTTATGTAATATTAACTCACCTTGCTGACTGATTCTGCCCTCAGAAATAAGAAAAGACTACTTCATAAAGACTGTAAAACAGAGTTTCACTCCTCTTAAACCACTTCCACATAAGTGTCACTCCATCTGTTTTGAACCAGTGGTTTCCATAACTCCTGTGAGCAGAGCCAGGCCCCATTGTTTCATTTTCTAGCAGCCATTCTTCTTTCATGTAAACACTGAACACCCTTGCCCACTAGTGCACTCCATTTTCCTTTGACAGGCCCTTCCCACAATAGCCTGGGGTCCTACAAGTATCTGCTTGCTCAGGTCCTACTGAGCACTGCTACCATTCAAAACTCCCCCAAGTCACTGATGTGTTCAAAGCTGGGCTTTGCTGCAGAGAACAAGAAAATGCTTCACTTCTTGTAGGATCAGTGACATGACACGGAAAGCGACTTTATTCCAGTCACTGGAGGTTTGATGTCTCAAGACAGCATAGGAGAATACGTTTGATGCCTCAAGAAAGATGACACAAGGGAATAAGTAACCCATGGAAAGGTAGAAGATGGTAATTCGGGTTTTCTTCTGGACTTATACAACTTTGTGTAACCACAAGCTTGGGGATTGTTTACCAGGAGGATCCGCAACTATTTCTGAATCTCTACGCCAAAAGTAGATTCCCTAAACTGTAAAACATATAAGCACTGGTCTCTTACAAATGTAATACAAGTGTTGACTGAAAAACTCAAAAAAAGCCAACAAAAGAGAAGAAAAGAGAAAAATAGTACTGCATATGCCCATCTGACCCTATGTTGCAGAGGACAACATACCACTGATGCATACAGTGACAGCGTCAGGCTTGCATTGGTCTGTAACTGGTTGACATAGTTTATAGTTCAACCTTTACAGGTACTAACATTTTGCCTATATTTTTAAGCTCTTACAGAGTGGCAAGTTCTGACTGACCTGTATTCAATGGTATTTTTGCTAAGTAGGAAAAATTTAGCTTGTAACCTCCAAAATGAATGGGCCATTTCAAATTCCCCCTTCATTATTCCAAGTTAAATGACTTGCATTTATCAATCCAAACTATCCTATGCCATTATGCTAGGTCTTGTTGTCTCTTTCTGTCTTTTTTCCACATGACTCTTGACTGGCATAAACAACAATAAATTCTTCCACCTGAGGGTTCCTTTTCTGGTTTTCAAGTGTCAGTCAGTGCTTCCCCAACTTTTTCTCCTATAATCAAAAAAACCTAAAATTTTTCCTTATTTCTACTAAGACGGACCCTTTTTATAAGTGTCTTACAGAGAGAGAAATTTCCATCACCATCTTTAATTTTTTTAGGTAGAAAGATATTTCAAAGAGTGAATATAAATAAAATTAGGAGAAAAATTTCTTAGAAAACAATCTCCATTCATCTGAAGTGACTAAATTTATGGTAAATATCTTGGGAAAGCCTGGTGCAAAAATTGCTTTATATCAACCAGGCACACAACTCAGTAAAAAAAAAAAAAGATAGGTACATATGTATGTCCAAATTTGTAATCCTGCTGCACAACTTCCCCTTGGCCCCATGTATTCAAGTTGTGCTAGACTTAGTCTTTGTGTATCCTCAGATTGCAATGAATTTGACTTTCCCTTTCCCCCTGTGTATACTCATATGCTGTTATTAAAAGATCAAAGGTCTATCCAAATCTAACTGGCCAAACCGATTATTATGACCAACTTTCTGTAGTCAGTGACATGAGGACAGGCAACTTGCTTAGCTGACTTGCTTCAGAAACCATTTATACATGAATAACCATGGATGAGGGATTTGTTAAGAAGAGTTTAGACTCACTATTCACTGGGCTTCATAGAAGCAACAACAGCTTTTATTAATTACAGCAACAGCTTCAATAATGCTAAAATCAGATCAAATATCTCCAACAAGGGTCAGTGACATGAAAGCCTGTGTCATGGCCCCTCCATGAATGGTAAGGTCTTCCATCTAGGATGGCCAACACAAGCAAAAACTGCCAGCAAAGTAATAACTTTTTTCTTTATGTGCAGTGATACATCTATGGCCTTCTTGAACCCAGACAGAGGGTTTGATACAGAGGGGTTTTTCCTGTAGTCAGCAGTAATGGTATTTCCACTAAAAATTAATGACAGTAACACTTAATTTTTAATCTTGGAATGATGTTGAAGGCTTTAATCACTCAAAAAGAAACATTACAAGGAACCTCAAGGTATAGTCCCAAAGCAACTTGAACACAGGAAAGTAAAATTTTTTTGTTGCAAGTTTCAAGCTGCACTGAAGTTGAGCTGAGATTTTTGTGTGCCAAGTTTCAGCCTAAAGAGAGGATGGTTTTGGCTACAGTATAAGCCCTGGAGAATGAGAACCAGTCTAGAGAAAGCATCAAATAGCATTTTACTACTGTATGATGGAGAAAGTGGCTATGTTACAACAAAATTAGTCAATAGGACCATTTCTTGCCGTTAGCATTTTAATTAAAATAAAGAATACTTGCCTCCATCTTACATTCTGCAATTGTCTCTTCATATTTCACAGACATGCATAATGTACAAAGCAGAGAAAATAGGGTCACAAATTCTAGCAGACTTGAACTATGACTCAGAAGCTTTGTGAGAAATATGACAAATAAAACCAGAATTAGCGATTCCATAAACATTAATTTGGAAGCAATATTAACAGGTCCATAAAGTATTTCTGGGCAATAAAGAATAAATAACACCTATTATTAATGTAATGGTAAAAAAAATGTTGCTTACCACACCTTTGCAGAACCCTAGTTTAATACATTGTTAAACAGTATCCCAGAATGGATAAACACTGAACAGAAACTCCAGATGTAGAGATATTTCCCTGTGGTTTTATCAGCAGCAACATGGTTAAAGCTAGCCCAGTCCTGATCCCAGCATGGACAGGGCCTTTTGTTTGCTCTGTTTGTTTTTTGGATGAATAATAACACTTATGCAAGCTTCACGCTGGGCTTGGTGCTTTGATCAAATCACTTTACAGTGGGCAGAAAATCTGCCTCTAATGTTTGCACCTTAGCTTTCCTTTTAAAGTAAGCCACTGAGATGAGACCCTGCCAATTTAGCCTTGCATGCCACTTTATCCAGCCACAGTTGTACAGATTGCCCCCTGCAGGATCTTCCACCAAGACAAAAACAGGTCTTCTCCCACCCATGCCAACAAATTGTCCAGGAGCCTGCCCTGTACATCCTCACTGCACATCCTCACTGATGCTCCCCAAGCAGCGTCTCTGTTCAGCCCAAATGCAATGTGGAGGGAATCAGTGGTTACTGGCACCATATGTTAGGAGCTTTTAAGGTGTACTAGCCCACTTCTGACAGTAGAACAACTCCCAAGGAGACACAAGGCTTTCTTCATTGCCCTTTCTCCACCCAGTCAAGTTACTTTGGGTGAGAAATTTGGCCATACCCAGCAGGTTTCTCAAGAAAGCATACACAGCACAGACCAGCACTGGCTGAAAATGAGTTAAAAGCCTTTTTTACTCACTTATGTTGAAGGTGATTGGTTTTCTCACTGGAGCTCGGGTCAGATTGGTTTATGAAAAGGAATTGCTGATGCAATTCTGAAGGAAGAGGCAGATCCATGAAGGGCTCTTGCCCTGTCTCAAATCCCCATGGCCCCCAGATGCTTACCAAATCAGCATCCTTTCACTTGGGCAGTAGCACTCCAGCCTGATTGATATGTGCCTCCCCAGTGTGAAAATTTCTGTTATACATGATTGTGTCTCCCTCTAGTGACTAAATGTATTTTTGAAAGCCATGCCCCGACATAATTTTTAGAGTCTGTAAAATATGTATCTACCTATGATGTGTAGATTCAACTCTCTTATCACTCATTCCTAATTATGCACCAAGGTATGAATTGGATTTTGCTTAAAACTGTCCAAATTTTAGGAGAGTTATAGAACTAAGCAAGCATGCTTAACTCTCTATTTAAACAAAGAAGATAATATCTGACCAGTAGGAATGATAGATATTGATTAAACATTCATACCACTTATTTTGTACTGGCAACTAATTTTTGTCTAAATATTTAAATTGAGACAGTAATATTTAACAGTACCTCTACTAAATTTATCACTTGTGCTTACTACAGATATGAGGATCACTCTTTCTTATTTGGTAAGCTAGAAGACATCTACTCATCCTCACCAACAAAACAGTGGCCCAAATTTGGTTTAAAAGTCATAGAAAGAAAAAGGAAAATCATGTCCAAAGTTTCATCAGCTGAAGATAAGAGTGGAGATGAGATGGACATACAAGAGACAGAAAGCTTGAAGCTTCACAAAAGGACTGCCATTCTTTCTGGCTTCTTCTCATCTTATCCCACAAGCAATAATCCATTTTACAGTGCTAATAGGTCTTTTACAGAAAAGAGGAAAACACAATGTGATTTAAAATCTACAGAAATTAATCAAGCTTGTAAGTAGGACTGATGGCCGGGGCTGTGAGGATTCTTGTCTCATTCTTACCTAATTTCAAAAAAGTGTCATACCAGTATTTTATTTTGCCTGAAATATTTTTATTTTTTAATACCAATAAAAAAATCATAATATGACTGCAAAAGGTAGAGAGAGAAGAGCCCTTTAAATTTTCATTAAAACTCACTGTGCCCCTCCTCTGGTTTCAGGTTTTGTTTTTCATTCTTGGTGAGCTGCAGTTCAGCTTCTTAGTTCTGTTTTGGTCCTGTTACAAAGTAATATCTAAATTTAAGTACACGACCCTCATCTCAGGATGTTTGTAGCTTCCTTTATCATAGAATCATAGAACCTTAGAATATGCTGAGTTGGAAGGGACCCATCAGATCATCGAGTCCACCTCTTGGCTGCAGTGTAATTATGTGAAGCAGTAAATGTTTGGGGGTTTTAACTCTGAATAAAACAATTTTTTAATAATATTTCCCTTTCAATCATCTACATTCACTGATTTAATTTTGCAGCTTCAAGTCACAGCTAGAGCAATAGGATGTCCGTACTAGAAAAAAACAGGGAAGGATAAATAAATACCACCTGTTTATGAACTATGCAAAAACTACTGCCAAAATCCAGCAAGTGTTGCAGTGCTCCATCAATAAAGTACACCCCAGCTCTGCCTGTTACTGTTCTTTACCTGCCCATAGGTGGCACCAGTCATATTCGTAACACCTCAGTCTATGTCTGCCAACATCCCTGCAGACCTCGACCGTAGCTTCCATTCTGGTTTCTTCCTTACTGTCCGTGGATATGTTAATCACCAATGTTAAATACATGCAGAAGCAACTTCAGACAAGCTAAGCATGAAATACTGTTCTATCTGCCGTGTCACACATCACTACCTGACGATACAGACACGTCTTCAAATGATAAGGCCATAATAGTAGCAAATAACAGTCTGAAGCATAGTTCTCAGTAAACGTGGCTTTAAAAATGTTAAGGCATACCTCTTCTGGCCCTGCCTCTGCCAAAGAGAAGCAGCAAACTCAGAGTCCCGAGGAAACCCATTTCAACAAAATACACCCAAAATCTGACAAAGTGCAGCATAATTTTTGCCAAAGATCCCTTTAGATGTTAAGCACTACGTTAAGTCACAGATGGTTTTTTTTCTGTCCCACAAGTTTCAAAATTTTGGTAAAAATCAAAAAACCTGTAAAAGAATGCTGTTCAAGAAGAAAAATGAGTAGAAATCCCTAAGATTAAATTGTTAAAATATTTAATGTAAATAATCTCTTTTTTTCTGTTGTTGTTAAATGTTCACACTTTAGACCATAAATTAACTAAATAACGTGATAGAATAATTGTCTTAAATTATAAAATAGTAAAATATTTGTCTCAAAACTATCAAACGGGAACATTTCAAGAATATATTTTTTTTCCCCAGAACTATCTCAAGTTAGACCAGAATAATAAGAACTGACCTTTCTTATAAACAGGTTCTATTGTTTTTTTCAACATACTTACATTTTCCAGAAGAGAAAGCAAAGGATTAAAATTATAATATAGGATTTATTTTGTGTTCTACTACCCTTTCTCGTGATCTGCCTATTTTTCCCTTCTTTTTCTATTTATTTTTTTCAAAGTTTACTTTAATTATGAGAACCAAAATGTTGGAGAACAGATGTATAATTACATATCTCCTTCCATCCCTCTCCTCTCCAAACACTGGTGTTTGCCTAGGCTTTACTACATCCAGAGAGAACTACAAGGAAGACTTTACTTCAGACACATGCAAAACTGCTCCAGACAACCCAGGAACTGCCTCAACTTGGTCTGTCCACCTCTTCAACAGAGGTCTTGAGAAAAAGCCCAGCACTTGAGAAAAAGCAGAGAAGAGCTGCATCAGCTTTATTATATTTATCAAGGGAAGGACTCATTTACCTAACTTTAGACACTTAAAATGAATATGAGCAGTTGAAAGCACCCATATAGAGTGGCTCAGTGTTCAGTGGAGCGTAATGATCGATCTCAGTCTGAGGTCATTTCTGTGGGTCAAATTGTCCTCCAAAAATGTGAGTACCTGCTGAAGCAGCCCACAGAACTAGCTTATACTCAGCATGTCACATTTATCTGAGTGCAAAGACCCTGCACATGTACCCTAAATGAAGAATCTGCTTTTGGGATACAGGGCACACAAAGGTAGCTGTGTTTCTCCTTCACGTCTATCCTCACCAGCCAATTGCGATCTGTGTGGTTTTAAACCTTGGTCCATCTTCATGTCATTGTTTGGGTGGGTTGTTGCATCCTGTGATGCTCTGCCCTTTACCCTTCTCCTTAGCTGCCAGAGCAAAGATAAATGTGTACTGCAATTGCCAGGCTTTTCTTGATAGGCCCAGAAATATTTTAAATATAAAACACTGTATATACTATAGCTTAACACATTCACAAATTAGAAATCATTTTCATTCACAAAGGCTAAAGAATTATAAATTATTCCTTTTGCAACATTACTTTAATTCACTTTTCAATTGGTTTATTTAAATTATTTGTTATTGCACAACTTACTTTTCTCATTTAAAAAGAGATGTTTTAACACATTTCAGCTCTGTTAAACTACCTTTTACACATGAATTAGTGGGAATTTTATTGCTCTATTTTCCTGGATTATAAAAAGAGTGCTACTTCACAAATAAAACTGCAGGATGGGTTTATTATTTACAGTCCTAGTCCAAGCCTTCACATCTACTTTATATGGGTAAAGTGTTTAGGTTTCCAATGTAGTCCAGCCACATGACTCAAATCAAACTTGTAATTGCCTCTTTAGGATTTAAAACTATTAAGAGTTGTGCTTTTATGTTCTCTTGTATTTTGCTTGAATCACTTTCTCAGGTCTATGAAGTACAGCTGGCACAATAAAAGGTTTTTCAATGCATAACCAATGGAATGTGTATTTATTCCAGATATGTAATACCAAGATGGAAATTATTAATTTATGAAAATGAGAAAATGTTTTTTTTCAGCTACCTCTTCTTGTTTCATACTGTGATACTTGAATAAAATTATCCTGGTAATACAAGAATTAGCATTAGAAGAAGCCTATACAAGCATACTTTTTTACCAACTTAGTCTCCTTTCATGTATCATTGACATTGATGCTATTGGATCATACTCTTAAATCCTTTAGGCCTCAGAGTCATGCTTTGGGCATACATGAAATCACTAAATGCCTGCAAAGAAATTGAAAAATTAAACCATTCAGTTTTGACAACATGAACTGGTCTTCAAGTTCTGGAATACATTACCTGATTAATAATTAATTTATTTATTTTTTGTTCCTTCAGATTGATTTAGTATTCTTCTCCAGTTAAAGCCTGACTCTTCTGGAATTGGTGGTGGTTCTGAAGGTTTTCTTCAATATGAACCAAGAATTCGATTCTGGCCTTCAGATAACATTTATGACACACTACCTTTTAAAATCAAAAGTAAAAGAAAGCAAAAAACAGGGAACATGTCAGTACATATGTTTTGGTGCAAGATTCTCTAAATAATGATATATGAAAATATTGTAGGTATACCAATATAAAACTGTGGAGCCAGCTTAAACGTGGTCATACCAGATGTCATATTTTTCAGGAATTTTCACAATATTTGGTGTTTGTCTCTGAAAGTTCCATTTCAGGGTTTAAATTATTACATTAGTCTCAGAAGCAAGACCTCTGATAAAATGGGTAATAGTTGTGAATACATTTTGAAGCCAACACTTGCAATTCAGATCCTGGATTCCTACATTCTGTTCATGTTATATGTAGTACATCACATGGCCCGTGTTGTTCCAGAACATGACTGACTTTGTCAGGTATGTAAGCTGTTCATAAACCATAGCAGAAAGTCTCTCATAGCTGTGCTAATATATTAAGGAATGAGCCCACCATCATAGGGGTGAGTGGACTTCTTACACTGCCTACCTAGTAAGTTTGCTCCAATGTCATGTACAAGACAAAGTTTGCTTGTGGAAGTATGCATAAAGATGGAATCTCTAGTAGCTATAAGATGTCTCTCCTACACTCTTTATATATGTATTATAAATAAGCTTATTTGAACAGAACTTGCATCAAGACAAATATGATTTGACTGAAAGCTACTGCTATAGTAGATTTGCCTTGTCTCAGTAGAGTGGAGGTTGTCATACTATCCAGAATTAGACAATACTCAAATTTCTTCTTTCTGTCTTTATTAACTTAATTACGACACTCTGAATTCTGGAGTTTATATGCATATTTATAAATCCAAGACTCACTCCTGTTAATGCCTTTAAATAAATAGTTAATGTCCACAGAAATGTCAAGCCTTACTCACTGTACATTTAACAATATGTCTTAGTTTGAAAGACAGGTGTCTTCTAGGGAAGTGAGGAGCCTCCCTTTGAATTGAAAATATAAACCCCTTCCCTCAAAATTTTTAGAATTTTGAAATTAAGGTTATGGCAAGTTCCTTTCCCCAAGCAGCAGCTCTGACAGTCCTCCTCCTCCGAAGCCCAAAGAGAGAGAGGTAGCAGCTGCCCCAGCCCCGTTCTTTACTTGCCCAATTTTATGGTTTCCCTCCCCTCAGAGCGAAACTCCCAGAGGAGTGCGACCAGATACCCTCCTCTCCTGAGCTTGATCACTTCTTTTTCTTCTTAAATGCCCAGCCATTAGCGCTTCCTAGCAACTTATGGGAAGAAATTCTGTAAGTAAAAAGGGTCAAAAGGAAAGAAACCTAGCCCCCCCCCACACAGCGTAACACAATGAAGATATTTTGCATATTCAAACATGGTCATATGGGTTAATACTCACTAGAAGTAGAAGGTTATAGGTCATATAGTTAATACTCACTAGAATGATTTTCCATTCTTATCTTGTACGTTGTCATCAAAAGAAGTGTAGCAAGAACATATTCACAAGTGCAGTATGTCCCATCTCTTTTCTAGAACAAAGGATATACATCAGGTTAGAACAATGATCATTTAATGATCATTCAAGGGAGGACGCCATTAACCAAAGCCACTAAATTAAGAAAAAGTCCTTGGAATGTTATGTGATATTCACTTTCAACATATATATTAAACAGCTTTATATTTGCTAGTGCAACAGATATTTCTGACAATTCTTCCACACTATGGAACTCTTTTTCTTGCTTTTTTCTTTAATTAAGGCTCTCAATGTGTTCATATAACTCTGGAAGACTACTGTAACTGGTAGTAATCTTCCTGAAATACCTCAGTGATTGAAAAAAATGGCATTATTTGGCAGATCTCAAAGAGTTTTTCCAAAACACCTTTTTTTAAACTTTTACTGCTAGTTGCAAAACATCATGCTCAGATGGCTTTAGGCAAAGTTTCTTCTGTTCTCAACTGATTTCTCAGATCTGGCAACTTCAAACAGTAAATACCCTGGATTGCTTATCCCTTTCTAGTACTTAGGCCATAACAGTCCTCAGCCATTTTTGAAAATATATGAGGAGTCTTCTTGCAACATTTACTACTTAGAGAGAGAAAAAACCCACCTGACTTGTTAGTAAAGGCTCACCCTTCTTGAAAAATCAGTGGACATTTGGATCCTATATTCCTTCTGGTCCTGAGAGTGTTAAGAAAACATCCAGGTATGACGATAGGCAGATACTTTAGCAGTCACATTCCCAGTGCCAGACACTTTCACTGCTGGGACTGAAACACCTTCACAGTAGGTGGCTGCAATGAACCAATGGGTGCCTTGATTTACACATCCCAATCATGCAGTGATACCAGGTTTCCTTGCTGGTTTGAACACACGTTTCCCATAGCAGAGTCTCAGATGTTCATAAAGCAATTTATTCCTATCACAATAACAGAAAAAACAGCTCAAGCCGATGCCTCCAAGGAGAACTCCCAACAAAGGAACCCCCTCACAATCTACATGTGGGAAAGACTTGCTCTTCTTGAGTCTTTGGCTCCTGCTGTGTCTCTCAGAGTCCATTCACCTACCTGGCCAGTAGTCTTTGTATCCTTTGTTGTGCAAAGGATTGGCAGTTCACGGCCTCTTGTCTCTCTGGGCTCTCACCTTGAACTGCAATATACAAACCAAGCTACCTGCACCAGGTGTATTGCTCAACACAAAGTTGGACTTTGGATGTTGAAAGTGCCATGAATCCAAAGTGCCATCCATGCCATGAATTCTTCTCTATCAGACCTGCCTCAAGTATAGGTTTTTTTGTACCCTCCCAATAATAGTCCATTCCCACTGCTTCCCTGTCAAAGGCTAAAATCTCTAATATTGTGACAATACTTGTGTGCTTATATTCAAGACTTGTTTTTAAAATTTTCTTGTAAAAAAATATTTCACATAAATTAAAGGATAGTTCTACTATAGTGAAGAGCTGGAGCCAGGATAGAGAGGAAATTTCCTAAAATGATTTTTCCATCAAATATTTTATAAAGCCTTGTAGTGTTCAATAACCAGAAATGTGTTCTTCTGCTGCCCTCAGCCCTCACTTAACCACTATCACAGCATGGGAGGATGAGAGCTATAGAATGAAATGCTTTTGTCACTCTGACATATCTCAGCCTCTCTATAAAAATATGTTTATCCCATCTAGCTCTTGCTATCAGTCTGAGACTTGGTTTGTCAAAGTTTGGGTCGGTTCAAACATTTCCAAAATAGTTCCCTAGTTTTGACTGTGAAAAACTTCAGCAATAGAACTTCAGGCACAGGCAAGTTGGACGGTGTGTCTGTGAAGCTTGTAACACAACAGTCATAGGATAGCTGCACTACATTTCAAATTGTGCTGTTTCAAAGTAAATTACTTACCTTTCACAGCACAATAATTAGGGTTATTATATATACAACACTGTCAATATTTGCAGGTACTACAGGGGTACACACAGAAGACAGACTCATGGAAGGATTGTTAGCTCTTCTCTCTTTGAAGAAAGAGGCATGAGGGAAATATGTACTATATGTCTTTCTATCATTATTGAAATTAGATATTTGCCTAAAGACTTAGAGCATCATTTGTAATGCTCCACTCTCTGAAACTGCTTCTTGGAAACAAGATAGACAAAGCTGGAAGGAAGATAACACATTCAACCTTGCTTGGCCTAATATGAGTTGACTCTCACAAGAAGGCCAGAGGGGCAGGTTCTGGAGGCTGAAAGTCAAATACTTAGCCATCATAAATGCTGTATGGTGGTTCATGCTCTATATACCTTCCCACCTAAACCACTGCAAAGCTTTTCTCATTCACAGCCATCATCAAAAAAGTAGAGGACAGTTGAATCTCTATTCTAGTACTTATCTAAACATCTGTGCTGAAGCAACCACCAGAGAATATGTTTGAAGTCCATCGTAAGCATAATTATCTTGGTTTTTGGCCAGATCTTCCACTAACTAGAAACTCAGCTCCCACAGGATGTCAAAAGACCAGCACTGGGCCACAAAATGGACATCTTCAGAGCTGGAGTCAAAGGGAAAACCTCATCAGCAATGTAGAAGTCACTCAACTGTGAGGAAACGGTGTGTGTCATCTTCAGCCACTTGGGGTTAGCTGTCCCCAAGACACCATGGCCTGCAAACCATAAGTTGTTGGTGCAGCAGACACTCATTCCCTCAAATCTTCAAGGGTCCTAAGGCAAAATTTCTCTGCTTTCTGGGATTGTTTTTGTGGTGATTGTTTGGTTGATTGTTTTGGTATCTAACAGCCTTCCTTTTTATTTGAAGTGGCCTCAAAAATTTCTGTTGTCATCACGCAACATCAGAGAGCTTTTCCTCCGTGTCAGAGAAGACAATCTGCTACGTTACTTTTCTAGGTCCAACTCACATGCTCAAAGGTTTCCCACAACAACAGTCCTGCCATGTGGAGCAAATTTAGGAATTTGTGTGTTATGGTGTGGCTCTCAGTGGAGAAATATTTAATTGGGAGAATATGCCTCCAAATCATATAATACAATATGAAGGTGTTTGATAGGAGTAGTTCTTCTGGCTCTGGCCACAGATTTTTTGACTTAACCTGCTACACTTTGCACAATTCAGTTCATTTTCTCTCCAAAGCAAAAGAAACTCACTCTTGTACAGACCTTCATGACATTATTCCACCTTTTAAATTACTAATTACATCATCACTTTCTATTTATTTCCTGGTAAGCACTGCTACAACACTTTTAAAATTCTTCCTTCCACTTTGGAACATGCTGCCCAACACAAATGCATTCAAGAAAAATCTCCTAAAATAATTGTTCTTCCAGGCTTGTATTGTGCTTTTCAAGAAGCACCCTCACAGTTTAAAAGTGAAGTAAAGAAGTCTGGACCATGAGGATACTAGGGGTTTGTCATTAATGTACCCTAGGGGTCTGTGGTCTGCTTCAGTGGTAATAGCACAGCTACATGCGGTGATTAAACTCCTGACGCTCCAGGAAAACAAGAATATTTTTTTTTCCATCTGAATATGATTTTGCTGTGTTTACATATATACTTTGAGTCCTTTCACTGTGAGCTTCTTCTTGCACAAGAGCTCCTTTCAAGTGAGGATTAACTCTTCCTTGTGGTGTGACTTCCCTTGTTTTCATGATTTATTTTGTTTCTTTCCCAGCAGCATCCTTCATGTTTCAGATTGCTGCCTCATTCCAGTTGTTTACGGACACCTTGTGACTTCTGCTGTTCTTGGTACCCATTACTAGTTGGTAGGTAGTTGCCCAGCCCATGGCTTTCCATTTCTTAGGGGAAATTGTTTTACAGCATTCACTTTATCTGTGGTTCCTGAAGTCCTCTATTTGCTATGCAGTGATTTACATTCTGCTGTAATCCACTTTTATTTTATTCTTCCTGAATTTTGACTGAGCAGTGGTATTCCCTCTTCTCTTGGTCACATACATCTACACTGTCATGTATGTTTTCACCTCCTGTCAACAGTATTGCATCATGCACCCTTTTCCCAGGAAATCTTGTGTGCTGATAACAGGCCAGCAGTTGTTTCCTACCAAATGTTGTGGCTGCTCATCTCTTCTTCCAGCCCCACCTAACTTGCCCAGGATGGGCAGTTTATATTCAGAATATGCTGCAAGGTCCTGATAAATTATAGCCTATTCCAAAGGAAGCCTATTTTTTTGCAGTGATCAGTAAGTCTCCAGACTGTCTTTTTTTTTTTTTTTCCCTTTTTTGTATTCACCTTAGAGGTTTGACTACTTTAAATCACACCCTTTTCTTAAACACTGAGATTCCTTTGCATCTCACTCATGGAAGTAGCTGCTGAAATACCTAGTTGTCGGTACAGAAACTTGGGATGTGACTTATTTTTGCAGTTTCCAGTTTTACCATGTTCCTGGGCACAAAAGTTCTTAGTTGGTAGAAAAATATCATTTTACTTGCCTCTGTTATGGAATAGATTCCGCATGTATAAAGATTTTTATGAAGTGACACCATTTTTATTTGTTAGGACTTATTTGACAGCATACCAAACACATAGAGGAATTCTGACCTTTCCCTTTACATCTATAGTCAGTCTGTAGCTCTCCAGCAACTGGGGCTGAAGAATTCTGTATTTCATTAGTGGAATCCACATGGAAGCTATCTTCTTGTGTCTCATGAATATAAAATACCTTTTCCCCAGCTGTTTATTCAAAACTGAATATCACAGGTTCTCCTTCAGCCCTAATGCAGCTAATTAGGCCTAGGAAGCTACATTGTTATCCTTCTCTTTGCCATGTACTGTAGCCAAGAATAGTGCTGTGTCCCTGCTGCTGCTAGAGTCTCTTTGGGGTGCTCTCCAACTGCAGGCACCAACTGCACTGTACACCCTGTGCTTTTCTGTTTGCATATGCGTCATGCTTCTGCAAAATTATTCGCTTTGTGTTCAGACTTAAACAGCCTTGCCAAAATGCAACTCTTTTGGTAAAGAGTTGCTTTTTGCTTTACTCTTTTAGTAAAGGTGTAATGTAACATTTGGACATCACGAAAACAGAATGTTTTGCTATTTTGCACAGGGAAGTTTAGGAAGAGGGTGAAATTTCTCAGCTGTTGAGTCAGCATTTGGACAGTGAGGGAAGTAAGGGTAAAAAGGATCTCCCTAAATGGCCAGAGAATTTTCTTTTAGCACAGTTTTGACAGTCAGAATTGGAAATAGTGTCAGAATGCAAAGTTGCAAATAAAGGCAAATGATGCTTCAATCTAGATCCAAAGCTGCCTGTGAATTAAAACTAAGACCAGCTCAGTAGAGCCCACATCTGCCTGCACTTCCAGCTGATGGAGTACCAATCAATTCTTACCTGCCAGGAGGATAGCTGTGGGCACATGCTGCTGAGTCCCTGTAATATGCCATCCCAATAGGCCTGTCCTACATGATGGCGAGCTATAGTATTTAACACAGTTCTATAGTCCCAGACCAGGGCTGCCTCATATGCATCCATGTCCAAAAAGACTCTCACCTGGGTTAGATTTTTAAAGATTGCCAAAGGGTGCAGACAGGGAACTCTGTGGGAATGGGGCATGAAAAATGATTTGCCTCTATTGGCTCTGAATGTGTTTGAAAATCTGGTTATTCTTCAAGTATAATAATGAATTTGGTGGAAGTAAGTTTGATTATTTGATCCTACAAATGGTTTGATTTTTGCCTGAGATGACATTCCTATGGGACAAATTTTATTTATGGTCATATTTTCTGCCAATTGTTTATGAAGGCAATTGATTATGATAGAATTTTTAAAATATATGCTTGTTAAAGAATGACTATAAAACTTATATCTTCATCTGTAGTGGGAAGAAGATTATTTTAAGTAGAATTCTTTACCCATATTAGTTCTTTCTTCATCAAATATTTCTTCACAAATTCCTTCTTACTTGTATTGGATTTCATAATTAAAAATAATAATATTTTAGAAATATGTTTTAGAAAATAATATTTTCTCACTTTGTAGTTGTTTTCAAATACTGATGGTATATATTGGAATTTTTGTAGTAAACAGGGAATTAAAATTTACTGATTGGTAGGGGGAAAATAATCATTTTGCTTGCAATCTCACACAGATATCATAATAACAAATTATCATACATTGCTGTAGGTATACAAAGGAAAAAAAGGGCTTTCCTCATTTCATAGGGATGATTACATTTTGAATTATGTTGTACACATCTAATAGGAGAGGGACATCTTGAGATGTAACCAACATCTGCAAATCTCAAAAAAATATTAGATCCAAGTTTATAATATATTCCTGTTGATTTGAGTCCAGTTTGCACTCAGATTTTACCAACTAATGATGACAGACCAGAGGGTACAGAGTTTGTATTTCTAAAGTGTACATTAGCTTAAGCTTGTTCCTGGAACAATATAGAATTACACTTTATTGAAAGTATAACTGCAGTTTTACCATAGTTCTAATAGTTGTAGTCAAAATTTTAAGCTTAGTATAAAATGAAAAAAAAAATTTAAAAGAGGAATGAAAGCGATGTGTTATAGTACTGCAGAGGAACTAGAGAGAAATTGGACTTCACTGTGCTGTAAATGCATGCTGATGGCAAATGATCAATGATAGTATGCATTTCAATCTTTGCAACACTTGTACAAGTGTCAAAGTGGCACCAAATGGCTGAAATCTGATCAAAGCTTTTGAACAAGGACCCAGTGCGCTTATAGAGGACTGTATTAAAGCCAGCCAATTCCACTCAGCAATCTTGAAGGGAAGACAGTCAGTCTCAGAGGGGGAGGACTGAAGATTTCCTCCAGCAGTAGTGGCAAGAGCAAAGTAAAGTGTCCCAAAGAGGTACTAGGACTCCTCCACTGACCCCCATGAAAACTAGCTCTGCTCTGACACCCTGAGAAGAGCATTGGTATTAGCCTACAGATATTTTGGCATCTGGGTATATTACCTGAGAGACATACACGTTGTCTTCAATGTCCTCTCAAATGTCACTAAAACCTGGGACAATAGCTGTCCAGTCATACCAAATTCAGGTATCCAGAGCGGAAGGACTGTTTAGATGAGTACAAAAAGGCTTATCTACACGTGTGTCCAAGGAGACAACAGCAGAGCAACCTAGAAAGCTAATCACTTGAGCTTTTATGGGCACCACTGAGTTTGACTTTTCAGCATTAGGAATTGATTATACAATGTAACTAGTAAGATGGGAATCAGCCCTGCCCTATCAATCACACAGAAAGAAGGCTTCTTACAGGTTCCCTCCAGCACCAAAATCTGGAGATCTGCAGCAGCTGCCCTGCCTGAAGATGTGACTGTACAGAACCATCAATGAGTTTCATGATTGCGGTGACTCACTGCAGGAAGTAAATGAGTGGGAAAACCAGGCAGAAAAAGTGATTAAGAATGAAAAGCAAGAAAAGAGTATTAAACACCGCCCCCCAGCAGTCTTAGTATCATATTTGCACTCTGTTCTTCTAACAAAAGACAATTATGAACTTGCGCGTGTGCACACACACACTCTTGCTTATTCTATGCTTTTTCGCCTCATCTGGCAGCCGCTTTCCGGTCCAGCAGACACTAACATCTAATGAGACAAACTTCCCATTTTCAGACTAATCAGTCGGCTGCACTAATTGCAAATGCAAATATGCAAATTTATATTAATTAATTACTCTGCTAATTAGTTCTGCAGTCTTTTTGGGGTAATAAATCATTGTGCAGTGGAAGGGAAACGCGTCCTGTCCCATTTCACTCCACATAAAAATTTAATGTACTAATTGAAGAAAATATATTTTAAAAACCCTGATTCTAACTCTACTGATAGGTTCCCTTCAGAAAGGTATGATTGTAAGAAGTCTTGCACATCCCCAGAAAATGCCATCGCTAAGGTGCCTGTTAGCAATTTAATTATCACATTATGAGTTCCAGGAAAAGCCAGTTTGCTGTGCTGCAGGCTGTGACTCCATAATTGACACATTTTGCAGAAAATGCTGTTTATACATCCATGAAAGATAATCTGGAGGAAAACACTCACTTTGCTGTACCTGAATGTTCCGTTAAGGCTTGCACTAAAATCCCAGGGATCTGGGTCTGCTATATATACTCTTTAATTCTGCAGCTTCATTAGATCACATTTGAATGGGTTGTTTAAGGAAAATGAAGAGTGGCTGAAGAAGAAACTGCTTGCCCAGCACTTCCCTGGTCTTGAATTTTGCTTTGTCTCTGCTCCATTTCAACAGGGAACTTTCAATTCCCCATCTGGCACCACCCCTCCCTTGCAATCCTTACCTTACCATGACAGCCTGGGAACAGAGAGTGTCATTCCACTGCCCCTCCACAGATGTTTTGCCCAGTCTCAGGAGATATGTAGTCTTCCTTCCCCAAACCAATATCTGCAAGGTGCAGCGAGTTCCCAATACTTATTTAATGCCCCAGCAATGGCATATAGGACATCATGTTCGTAGAACCTTAGGTACCGAAGCCTGCCAGAGGACAACTGCCAGGGTCTGAAGGTCAGTGTGCAAGGTGGGGCTTATTCTATGTTTTACTTTTTTAGGACAGGGGAAAAAAATCCATCCTCATAGCATAGCAAACCCAACAGCACCTGGCTGTAAAAAAAGAATCCCCTCATCAAATGAAGCTATGCCAACTACCAGTGATGCTGTAGAACACAGTTCATTACAAGCATTCTCAGAGCGTCTCCTAAGAGGTTAGAAAGGCATTAAGCAAAGTGAACCCTCTTCTGTCACACAAGTTCAGGCTAACTGGAAATCTTCTACAGCTCCCAGTTTTTTTCTTCTTCCACTTGTTTACTTTTTTTCCCCCACAGTTGTGTACCATTTTTTTTCCATTAATTGAAACATCTACAGAACATTTTCTTGAGCGTTTGAATGTATCTTAAGTTAACCTGCCTTATAGATGTAGGTTGGGAACCAGTCAAAGATGTTATAATAGTCAACAGAGGACTTCTCTATTACCTGAAATTCAGACAACTGGTGTATCATAGTCTTCCATTATTAAAAAAAAAAAAAAAAATCTAAAACATTAGCAAATGTTTTGCTTTATGTTTTAAATTGAAACAATAAATAAGATTTACAGGTAATTAAATTCCAAAGGCCTGTATCATTCTAGATGCAACCAGAAGTGGAGCTGTATACTTTTCTCATAGTTTGAAACCCTAGGATAGCTTATTTTTTATTTATTTTACTTTCTTATCCAAACAATGGAATAAAATACCTTTAAACTGATAACATGAAGTCCTATGATTTAGGCTCTAGGAAACAAAGGAAAATTTAAAAACCCTTAAAATTGCTCAGATTGAAAGAGCAGTTTATGGAACAGTCAAAGACAAATTTTATTTTTCAAATAAAATTTGAATTTCAAATTTTTCATAAACTTGTCATTTTTGTTTGAAATACTAATGTACACTGATGGCTATGCCATTCAACATCATGCAAATTAAAAAATTTAAAATCAAAACTCCTTTGCTCTTTCTAGATTTGCAGGATCCTGGAGTCACATGGGATCCAAATTATTTGTTATAGAGTGCAGGCGTCCCCACCTGCTGGGAGTTTTGTAGCTGCTTTTTTTTTAAGGTCTACAAAGTTTCAGAGATTAATATGTAAAGATTTTAACAGAGCTCAACAGGTGCCTCTTAAATAATTAATAAATATGAGATGGTAATGTTCTGATTGTCTGTAGTGTGCTTTAAAGATTTACATTTAAATTTTAATTGTACTAGGACATGAGATGTAATTTAAGATGTTTGATAAAACCCATCCTTTGATGGGTTTGCTTTTATTTGAAAGCTTCAACAGGACATGCATATTTTGCAAATTCCAGTAGGATTTCTTTTTCTTTTTCTTTTTCTTTTTCTTTTTCTTTTTCTTTTTCTTTTTCTTTTTCTTTTTCTTTTTCTTTTTCTTTTTCTTTTTCTTTTTCTTTTTCTTTTTCTTTTTCTTTTTCTTTTTCTTTTTCTTTTTCTTTTTCTTTTTCTTTTTCTGATTATGTTTAGAATACTTAAATATAGTAAAACAAAAAAGTGATGCTAGTAAACTTCCATCATAACATGTTTATGCCCTTTAACTTACTTCTGGCTGATATTCATTCTCTTGTCAGGACTGTGAAATCAAGACTTTTCTTAACATATAGAACAGCAAGACCCATTTGGTATCCAAGATGAAACCCAGATGAGTGTTAAGATTGACAGTGTTTTCACCCTTGTAATTAGTGATTCACACAAATGTGGATTTAGTTTGCACTTATGCTTGGAACATGGCACCTCTTCATACAGAGAGCATCATTCACATGTTAACATTTTCACTTTTGCTTTTTTGTTGGCAAGTAAAGCAGCATACTTACTACTGAGTTCTGTTAGCTGTATATTTTGCTATATACTTTTCACTATTTATTAGTGTTCTATTCAAGAATAATTTAATGTAAGCAAAGCATGAACAAGAACTATTTGATACTCCTCTCCTTTGCCCTGCTCTGAAAGAGGACCTTACCTACCTAAAGTTACTTTGCTGCTTCCTAGTGAATGATTTCCATGAGGACAGTGCACTGTTTTCAAATATATTTTTCTTTAAGTGTAAAGATCTCCCTCCCTCCCTCCCTTGCTGAGGGAAGGATGAGTGGCCTCAGTACAACAGAATATGTACCACGCCACTGAGTTTATTTGCAGTCTTTTTCTTGGTTGCGTACTGACTCAGTAATGTCTGGAGGAAGGGCACAGGACTAGGGAGCCTTATGGCAATACAGCAACGGTTGCCAGAAATTCATCAAGGATTTTGATGGGTTTTGAACAAATCTGTTCTTTCTAAATTGAGAATTAAAAGACTCTGTGATAGAAGAGAAGGCAAAAGGATGGCTAAAAATCCCTGTTTTGCTAAAGCTGATATGTGACTGATTTTCTCATACACACTAGGGTCTTAAACAGAAAAAAAACCCAAAATTAAACATCCTAAATGGACTGTGCTCAATAGTCTACTGAGGCTAGACAACACACTACCACAAGAAGTGGATTTCTAAAATGTATGTTTGGAAAAAGGAATTGATATGCATATCAGAGTACCAGTATCTGTTACCATAATTAATTATAGTAATGCTTTTTGGGTCATGCTTCAGGGCTCTCAGAATTCAGCAACTGTTAGAGAACAGGTTGAGATTTAATAAGAGTAATCTCTTTTTAACCTTCATGTACAGACTTTAGGGGTCTCTCTTCATCAAAGGCTAGTACTAGAAAATACAAATGAGATCAGAATGATCATAGATCTAAACAAACACCAAAAATTGCTATGTTCTGAATTATAGACAATATTTCATGTGGTTCTTTGTCTTATGGGAGTGAATGGCTCTTGGAAGTTCATTTAGTCTCTTTTCTAATTCCTTATAAGGCTAGAATGCAAAAGAAATGAAAAAACATTCAAGGAAAACTTGATCACTCCAGTGATCATGCAATAGAGGTAGCATAATACACATGGTCTTTTCATCCAACAAATTAATTAATATTGTTCATCTCTTTAGAAACAATTGCATCCACAATGGACAAGAGGACACTATCAGGCTAAATTAACATAAAGATCACATATAAAATCATTGGGGAAAAAAAAGGAGAACAAACTAATGGTGGAGAAAAGCACAGAGAAGCCCTAAAGGCAAACAGAAATAGAATTAATAAGTATGGTAAATGCAAACCACCTAAGCAAAAAATAAAACTAATGATTGGGGAAATAACAGTAAAATAGGAAAATAATTTTTCTATACTGAAGTTCCATGTCCTCAGCTCTTCGCCTCTAGGACTCCAAACACAAGGATGCCTTTTCACCCAAGTAGTAAGATATCTAGAGAAGCAAAATGAGACTTCCGTTCATCTCTCTTACAGGAGGAGAGTGCTGCTTTCCTCCCTGCTCCCACATTGATGCAATACCATCCCCACAGCTCAGAGAGGGCATCTGTCCAAGGAACCACACTTGGGACATATTAAGATATTTTGCAATGGGTGAGCCCAGGGCTGGGACACTGGTTTACAGCTGCCCAAGGCAGCAACCAGAAGCATCTCTAATACAAATCAAGGGTGAAGCAATTCAGTGCTTCAGAGACATGTGTGCAAGTCACTAGTGCTGGTCAGAAAACTGAAACTAAACCACTACATCCCTACCAGAGAGAAAAAGATCTGGCTTCCTCTTTTTTATTGTATTTCAAAGTTCTTTTCTCAACTCGTTGGGGGATACCTCACTGTACCAAATTGAGGCAGAAACAATAAACCTGTGATGTAGCAGGTTTAAATGAAGTTGTGGCTGCAAAGTACCTTGAAGTTAGGGAAAATGAAATTAGAGAATTCTTCTAGTGAGCTATGACAAAAATTCCATGTTTGTTTTCAATTTCAGACATGATGAAATGTTGAAATATTTTGTTGGTATACTCCCTCACAGTATTTTCAACAGAAAAACTGCATTTAAATTTCAGAAGCTGATATTTCCTGCTTTGATATACAAAGTAGAGAGGAACAGGTCATTGCCAGACACTTATAAGAGAGAAATACCTATGTAGTGAAAAGCTGAAAGAAAACACTCTCTTTAAGTTGAAGATTTTTTCATCAGTTAATTTCTTCTAAAGTATCTTAATTATTTCTCTTTTTCAGCATTTTACTTTTCCAGAATTGAATTTATCTTTGTGCAATAACACAATAGGAACTATGAATGTTAAGTTTGTAGCTGATTCTTAAATCACTTTTCCTATATGAATCATGTAAACTCACACCTTTTTTTTCTGTAAGAACAAAGACACATTTGTTATATTTTACTCTAGTTTTACATAAACAAAGGTTAAAAAAGTGTTAGCACACAAGATTTGATCAAGGTACAGGTTTTTTGACCACACACCTACAATTTAAACATCTGACAATAAAATGAATTATTCGGTTTCTCTGGAATAGATGAGGAAGTGCAGTTAGGACTAGATTGATTTTATCAGACTGTGAACAGGCTGTGGCATAAACTGCCTACTTGAACTACATTGGGCTGAAGAGGAACAGAAAGATATTTATGCTGTGCTGCATTACCTCCACGTTCTCCACAGGCAGCAGTGCTACTGACCTTTTATTTTTCTACCCCGCCCTCTGTCTGTCCTCTTCTAGCTCACATCGCCATTGCCCCAAATAAATATTCATCAATACCATCACTCTTGCCTCAATCTATCACTGGTAAGATATTTGAGAAGGCAATCAGCCCAGCTGGAGAAAACATAAAAGTGGAAAATATATTTGTGCTTAGAAAATTAAAATACTGTGTTTATACTTGGGTCTTGAACATGCCAGGCTTTCAAGTGGTTCTCTAGCTGCCTGAGCACTCTCTTTTCTGAATTACTTGTAGATAAAATCATTTACAGATGTAAATTGTATTTATTATGTGCATGTGGTAGCAGTGAGCATGGAATTCGCAGCAATATTCACAGCATTCACCTCTGGGAAGCAGTCCCTTATGGTTTCAGTCAGGAACATATGTTTTAAGTACATAGTTTGAATAGAGATTTTTTTTTTTCCTTTGAGGCTGAAGAAGAAAATTGTTTCCTTCCATGATCATCTCAGAATTTAGAATTAGGTCAATGGGAAGGGCACATGTGCAGAGAGTGAAAGTTGCTGAGCTCTCAGTGTATTTCTCATTGTACATCTGACTCACCATGGGAACTTGAATGATAGCTCCTCTGTCTATGAAACACTCCCTGAACAAGCAGGCACTGAAGCTAAATTTCAGTTCATACAATGCTGTAAGATCTCCATTTGTCACATGCTATAAGAAGCTCAAGGTAACTCTCACAACTACAGAAAGTAAAGTAAAGTAGATTTCTCTTGCACAACTCAAATGAATATCCATGGTGCTTTGAGTACTTTTTCCAGCCACAGATGGAATGTAGCCATTTAAATAGTTTTTATTCCATAATGTTACTTTGTGCATAAACAGTCATTAACTTTTCATCGGTGTCTTCATGGATTAAACAGTCCCTAAGTACATTTTGTCAGCACAGATTATTATGGACCCTTGTCATTTAAAATGGAAGAGACTGGAGGTTGTGTGTTTGTGTGTGTACATCTCCTCACTCCCTCTCTTTCACAAGCTATAAGGTTTAATAGCAGTTAACACTAGACCACAGCACTTCTAAATAACAATAGCCCTGCCAATTCTGTCATTCCAATTAGTCTGACAATTCTACTAATTAAGAACATTAAACTTTTAAACAAAGGCTATCTTTTTTTGTGCCGGTTTTGGCAAAATAGAATTGAGGGTATAAGGAAGCCTGAACCTCTGCTTCCAAGAATTGCTGATGATTAAAGGAAATAAAAATATCTGGGGAGCATGTAGAAACATTTAGATATGGTAGTTAAAAAAGAATTTAGATATGGTAGTTAAATAAGAAGCATAGGCTATCTAATATAGCCTCTAATTCTATTGTAGTATTGTAAATGATAGAGAAATGGATTTTAAAAGTGAAAATTGCAAATTCACAATACATGGCTGAAAGAGGTTTGCTTTTTGGAAATTATTATTTAAGCCAGGTGCTACAGGGATTTTAGTACAAAAGGCAAACTGAGACATTCCTTTCTTTGAACAAAGATCCCTTTTAAAAATTGTCTTTCCTTCAGATATGAAACAAAAGCAAAGAAAAAAAGTATGTTCTGCAATGAAAATTTTCCAGTGAAGATTTGTTTCAAATCAATCATTAAAAAAAAAAAAAAATTGCTCTGGTTTTGAATTTATGTATTATATGCAATTTTTAAAAGAAGCATCCTTTCAAATCCCTTCTAAGTGACTAAAAGGTCTTACTTTTCCTAAGTACCTTATTCTCAGAATGAAATTTCATTACAGTGCACTTAAAACACAAAGTTTTTTGCCAAAAAATAAACACGTTCTTCTGAAAGAATTTTTTTGCCACTTTATGTAACCAGGTCAAACTGCAACTATCTTCTTCATAATCAAGATTTCTGTTTCTGTGGGAGTAAGAGCATTTTCACAGTCTCTGCAAAAAAAAATCTTACTGTTAATTTGTGCCACAAGAAGCAAATGAATAACAGATTGAATGGAAAGCAATATTTACTCCAACCCCACCAACCTGAGCATCATAGATTTCATTCTTCAAGCACCCAGCCTTCAAGACATAGTGCAGGAACTATGAATCTCTCAGGATTTGGCCTCATGCCATAATGCCAAGTATATTTCCTATGTTGCCTCACCAAATCATTACTGCACTGCCTGTATTCACACTGTTTAAGGATTTAGAGATACTGGGAGAGATGGCTATTCTAGTCACCATCTGCTAACATCAGCTGTCTTCAAAATTCATAGCAAAGTACCCTTTTGAGAGAAATCTTATCTATATGGCTTTACATAGCAAGATGTCTTACAGGTCCAAATGCAGAATGCAGATTCCAGCATGCTTCTCTAGACAGAAAGTGCACTTCAACCCACAAAAATTCAAGTCACATATAAAATTCCTGAAAACACGAATGAAAGCCTGAAGAGAAAATAGCACACTCTTCAGAATGTATGCCTTTGAACAATTTGTTAAGTGCAAATTTTTTTCTCTCCTGGACACAATGCAGTAATAAGACTTGAACTGCTATACGTATTTCTCAAAAAATAGCAACTGAAATAAACATGATCAGAAAGAAACCAAAATAAAGCTAGATACATCAGATACATATTGTCTAACACTGGGAACAATGCCATGAGAAGAAAAAAAGGATTTATAACTTGCAAAAATATTTGCTTCTTCAGTACTGTTTCTACTGACCACTGACTGTTTCAGCATTTTTCAAACTATGCCATGTATAAACTTTTCCCAGCACTTCAAGAGCTTAAAGAAGCAGGCTCACAGTAAGGCTGCACGAGCTAGATAGAAAGCTAATACAGCAACCAGCACAATAGAGGGTAAACACAAACAGAATTCAGGATCAAACAGCCACACTTTCTTCTTAGGAAAGGGATTTTGCCAAACTTCTAGGTGCCTTCTGGCCGTAGCTATTTAAACTATTTGGAGATTCAAACTAGTCCTCAGCCAGCCAAAGGACTGAAACGAAAACTTCACGCTGCCGAAAGATATGCCAAAAGATATTCCTTTGCACATGCAGTTAGGTGAGATCACTTGATAGAGTGGTTACCTTCCAAATCAACACTGTGTACTCAAACTGTGGCATGGAGCACTGATTTTCATGATGACTGGTGGACAAGGAAGCTGGCAAGCTGTAGGGTTTACACAACTCCGAGATTGCTCAGACATAAGGGATGTTAATTACAGAAAGTACTGTTTACTTCATCTTGCACTTAAGTGCATGATAACCTCACTTCTATATACAGATCACAATGTCATGTTGATTTTGGAAAACTTGATTGACTGTTTAGACAATGCTATTTCTGAGAGGTCCATATATTTTATAAAAATCTCTATGCAGCTGTAAGTAAAATCCTGTCTTGATTCTACTTCTTTAATTTTATGCTTCTCTATATGGGAATTGAATTTGTTAGGTTAAGAATCTAAGAAATTTACATCTTACAACACCATCATGTCTGCTTGATCAGCATATTTGGTAAAAAACACAATTACAATGGATTTTTATAGATAAGAAACATCAGTTACTCTGAAAGTAGATCTGCAGCTAGAAGTAATAGAATTATTCTTCCTCACTGAAAGAATTGTTCTTTAAACATCAGGTTTTCCAAAATGATATAGGGAAAATATCATTACAGCCCTATCTGATTTCAGCACAATTTTATAGCTAAGATGAAATTAGCTGTGCCTTTCACTTTCGCAGAAGCTTGACGATAGAATCCAGAAAACAGTTTTATAAATTCCTGTTCTATTTGCAGTGGAATTCCACCTGTGAATCTCCAGGACTCTCACAGGAAAATTGATCCTGTGGGTATAAGACCTCAAATGTTCCAACTTGTCTCAAGGTAAAATGAGATGGTCAAGATCCTTCAAAATATATAGCTATCGACTTTCCACTGTTTTCAAATCAGTGAAAGATGCATATAGTTTTGCGTAACAATAAAAAGCAGGAAGGCTAGATGATTCAGTAACTGCACAAATCACCTAATCTCTCTGAAAAATAATTTCCGGCATGCCCATCAAGTAGACACTGGACTCTTCATGACTCCTAACACTTGCATCGACCATTTTAAATCACTGGAAAAAGTTCAGAATCAATGCTGTAAGAGCCTTTTTCTTCCCTTTTCCTCCTAGAAAGTAGCATTTCTCTGATTCATTCCTATAAACATTTAATTCTGGCACTAGCTTATGGTTTTTTACTTTGCTTTTTGGTTTTTTAATCCAAAATTACTTTTCTTTTCAATAAGGAAGGAGCTCTAGTAAGGTTTTAAAGTATGTGCATTATCACAGGTTGCAATGCCATTTGGCAATCATGGATCCTAAGACCAGTCAAAAGTGTAATACAGATTTGAGAAATGTAAGGGAGGCCATAGTCCATTAACAGCTTGGGATGCTTGATTGCACAGCTTTTCTGCTTTTTAAATGAAAATTTACTTATCTCAATCAGACCGGTATCTCAGGAAAAGTCCTGAGTTAAAAAAAGGGTTATAAAAGAGTTCTAAATTCAGATAATAAAAGGCAAACCAAAAGCAGCATATATTTCCATTACAGTAAGCCTCAGTCATCCTGCTAAACACTTAAGATTATTTGCTATAAACAAGCACCACTGTTGAGCTGTTATGAAAACTACCTGCATACTTGTGTGTAGAGAGAATGGAGGTTTCATTGGCAATTGCAGCTCTGGCATTTACTTCTGTCAGCTACTTGCCCTCTCACCTTTAATAGTGTACATTCAAAATAGATTTAAAGTTTTTACTTTTTAAAATTTATTTTCCTAAGGTGGTCATGCTTATTAGAATCAGGAAATGATGATTCCTACATATGAGCTTAGAGCCCACCTGGACTTAGTGAAGTTTCATGGGCTAAAGTCACTTCTCTAGTCTGAGGACTTTCTCCCTGCTGAGTTTTAAAAGTCTGCTGCAAATAATGAAAGTGATAAACTTTCTTATAAAGTTTGCAAAGAACATTGACAAAGTTGCCCTTACAAAGCATGCTATAATTTCCTGGGAAGGAACTTCCCAAGAGAAGCTAATGTTACACTTAAATTTTATTTTACACTTCTGTCAAGTCATCATTAATTCAGCTTCTTGGTTTCCTTGCATTTTAAGATCCAATCACTAGAGAGAAGCCTCTCCCCAAATTAAGGTGCAAATGAGACCACATGTCAATGTCAATAGTATGGATTTTATTTAACAGTAAATGTGAGAGAGAGAGACAGAAATAGGAAAGGGGGAGAGGGGTTGAGGGGAGAAAGAGAGTGAGAAACACAGTCACCATCTCGTGGATCTAGACCATGTCCTGTTGTCCTTCTTCTGGAATTCTTGGTGAATGGGCTCCCATGAAAGAAAGTTCAGTGGAAAGTACAGTGAATATGTTCAGGTACACGTGGGAACAGCCAAGCACCTCCCCTGTGTTGAAAGGGAGAGTTTTACACTGTCTTTCACAGCACTGAAGATCTGTTACAACACTGAGTATCATGTGCAGTCCCCTGATGGAAGGCCTCAGAAATGTGTCTGCAGGCTGTGGCTTCCCCTCATGGGAGCCAGGCAGAGCTGATTTTCAGGTCAGCTGCTGAGTTTGGCTCTCCTTGTGGATACTTTCTTCTCTGGAAGCCTTGCTTGCTTCTCCCTAGATCTGAGATAATTGGACAATAGTAACACCTTTAACTTATTGACAGTTCCCATTAGGTAACCTAACTCACAGTCCAAATTCCAGGAATCCAGGAGGCATACTGGGGGTAGGTGGGAAAGGTAGAGGGGATGGGTGGGGGAATGGGGTGGGAGGACAGGTAGGGGGGTGGGCTTGGGTTTTTGCAGATGAGTAGTTGATTCTTTATATTGTTTGCTATAGTGGGCAAAGTCCTTCAGTGATCTTAACAATTTTTAAGGCAATTGTGTTCTTTTAGTCTCTTACATTGCATATTGCATTTAATTTGTAGAATCCATATAAAAATATATATATACATATATATATGACCTTAGGTCCTAATCAAACTGCTCATCTTGTGACATGTGCTTTCTGTAAGGCCCCTCTGCTCTTCTGCATCAGTGCTGTAGCCAAGTGCTCAGAGCTCCCACTATTTCCTGGACAGGCTTTGCCCCAGTATGACCACACCATGTAAAGTGCAGCATGTCATCACTCCATGTGGGATGAATAACCCTCTCAAAGGGAGAAGACTACAGAAAAGGAGGAAAAAGTTTTGGGAACATCTACGCAGGTTATCTAGGGAGACTACCTCATCAGGCACCTCTTGCTGAGGGACATTTGCAGTGGGGAGAAGAAGGCAGCAGCTTTAGAGAGACTGCAAGCAAGTCTATGGAAGAAAAAGCATACATTATAGTTCTGGGGTCTCGTTGGGGAAGGGGAAGCAGTGCAGGTCTCTTTTGGGGTCACACACACCCACACTATTGATGCCTAAAAATTTTATCTTTTTATACATTTTCCTAATACTTGCAACTTTGCAGACTGTTAATACACAGTTAATACACAGCTCCTGGTATTTTTTGTACCCTGTCTCTTAGATATTAGAATAATATGCTAACCCTTCTAATCCATACTTTGAATTCTGTTTAGTTTCATTCTTAAGAAGAAGAAGCCTGACATGGACATTTCGTTTTCCACTAGAACTTAAAAGACATAACAAGAAATGGGGCAAAGAAGCCCCTGGAGAACCCCCCTGAGGCAGAACCCAGAGGAAATTACCTAACCAACTGCTCTTCTAATTGAACAATATTTTTAAAATATGCTAATTTTTTAAACTTACAAAAATTGTAGAAATCTCATGCTGGATGTGCCCAAGACAACGGGGAAGCTTTCGATAAAGACCTGCTTTTTAGCTCACTATTTTAACAGTGTTGCAAGTTTTGTTTTATTTGATTTTAGGCAACACTAGGTCTACTAAAAGGACTTGCTGCAAGGTCCTTGAAAAAACATGCATTGATGGGAACAGAGAGTCTCAAAATGGAAACACAGAGGAAGCACATCTGTGAATCGCTGTAGACATTAGCATCACCTCAAAAGGAGGAAAGTCATCATCACTGCCTAGCTGTTAGACAGGATTGCCATCAAAGAATGAATGGTGATGAGCAGTGCGAGGGTGTGTCCCTTAGCCAAATGTCCCTGCAACACATTCTAAATATTTACAAATTTACTGATCTCACACCATCCTCAAGGTAGGGTAATAGAGAGTGTGACAACTTCAATCACCAATATGAATGAAAAAAACCATTTCTTAGATGTACCATAGGGCTGCTTCACACCACAAAGCAATAGCAATCATCTTAACACCCTGAAGTTTTAGGAAGTGACGAGCTATATGACTGGTCTGACTGGAGTATTTTACCCCAGAGAGAGAAGTACCTTAAATCCCATACTCCTGCAAAGTACGTATCACCTCTTGATCTGGTACTAAAACTTTCAGGCCATCTTGTGCCTCTACTTTTCTAGGTGATTTAAAAAAACAAAGGTGTTTTCCATTTTAAAATTATTTGGTTCCATCATCTTTCAACTCCTTTATATTTGTGTGAACCAGGAGTAACTCAAAATTAATAATATTGTCCCAAATGTATTTTGTATTGACATAAGACCTATTCTAGTTATGTGTTTCATAAATCTTAGCATAATTTCTGGTGGCAAAGTTATTTTTGGTTAAACATAAGCAATTGCAGTTAGCAACCATTTTCAGATTCTGCATTAGTGTTCTACTCAAATAATTCCCATTAAAATAGAGTAACTAACCCCTTTACAGCTCTTTCCTATTTGTGTCTAACAACCTATTCAAAACATGAAACTAAGGTAGTCTGATTAGAGCAAGAAGTGCATCTTTAATAAAGGGGGCCTAATGCAAAACACACTTATATTTTGTCATATTGGCAGATAGGTTAAAAATTGTATTTTCAGACCAAACCAAATCCTCTTGAGCTAATGTAGCTTATTTCTCTGAAGCCAGGGGTCCTTATTGGTGTTTTCTAATCTGTCCTGGGAGAAGGACATATATTATCTTAGCACTCTCAGAAGAGTGTTTAGTCAACTTGATGGGAAGAGCAAGTTCCCCTCATAAAGAAGTTCAGAGTCTACGATAGCATACTGGAGACATGCAGAGGCAGAAGAGGGACAGTTCTTCACAGACAGAGAGATACATCACTTTGGTCCCATGGTGTGCTAGCTATACACAGGATAGGCAGCTGGCATGCAACATGCATGTGGCACATTGTTCTGGTTCTTTCCCCAGCAGCCCATTTTGCAGCGACACAGTCTCTACAAAGTCTCTACAGTCTTCACCAAGAAAGCCCCAAATCTGACCAGTCTTAAACTCACTGAGGCTAGCAGACCAGGGTCCCTGCCCAAGATGCTATCCTCTTTTTGAATATTTTTGTAAAACCATATAATTTAAATTTAAAAAAAAAAAGTAAATAAACCACAAATCCCAAAACAAACAAACCCCAAACCAACCAACCAACCCACCAAAACCTCAAAAGCACACGCAGTACTCCTGCTGAACAGGTGTTCCCACCTCCTCCTTAGCATTAAACCCAGCAGGAGACCAGAGCTACTGTTTTCTACACTCTTACCCATGTATTTGTCCCCTATGGTCTGACTGCAATTTAAGATGAACTAGACATACATCTTCCCCCAGTCTCACTCCTAAGGCAGCAATTGCTCTGGTTTTTGGGCTGTGCATGTGGGTGCTATGGCAGGAAGGCAAACTCATGTCAGGTCATGAGTGTGGAAGAGGGAGTTTGGCATCACATGATTGTCACTGTGTCTGTGTTGCAGTGATGTCTAGTGAGTACATTAGAAAGATGAGGAAACAAATAAAAGAAAAAGATTTAGCTATCTTCCCCTTCTGAACAGTTTCCTGCTGTCCACAAAGTCCCATTGCTCCCAGTGAATAACCAAGGCTACCACAGTTCAAAATGTTCCTGAGTTCCTTAATTTGATGCAGTTTTCTTGTTCCAGCAAAATGGGGAGGTATGGGCCAGTTAGGAGAGGGTTGGAAAAGATGGTTTAAAAATTAAAAAAAAAAAAAAAAAAAAAGGAGAGAGAAAAAAGAAAAAAAAAGGAGAGAGAAAAAAGAAAAATAGTAAGACATTCCCTAGGGCTTCAATGATAGCATAGTGAACTTACTTGAAGGACTCACATTGAATGCAGTGCAGTTTGGGTCAGTCCCCCTCATGCACCATGGAGGCTCTGCAAACCTTGGAACTCAGTATTATTTCAGTAAATCTATTAATGACTCAGTATTTTTTAAATTAATCTATAAATATTTGGTTGTGTTATTATTTATACATTGTAATATTAATGTATTATTATTATAATATTCCATTTGAAATAATCTCACTTTTAATTCAAGACTGGACAGTCCAGGTACAGGAAAAAAAAATTATGATATGTGTTCTGCAGCATATTTGGTGCTGTGCAACCATTCTATAGAGTGCATTTAACTGTATTTTGTGTATTATTCTTAACATGCATTCACAGTAGACAGCAAAGCAGCAGTTATTGGGTATGCTGTGAATGCATATTAACAGCAGTACCTATTTGCATATCATGGATCCATAATACAAAATAGGCATAGTAAAAGCCTTATGAAAAGTTATTATGCATGCACAGTAGAGGCTTTTTAAACCTTGATATCTCAGCTATTTTGTTTCTCCACAATTTATTTGAAAATATTAAAAAAGGTCAAATGATGGATTAGAAATGTGTGAAACTGTAATATTACTTCTATGGAGGTAATCATTCAACACAAACTAATTCATTTTTGGTTTTATTAGCGCTATAAAAGATGTTCAAAAATGCATTTGAGTTGTTAAAAAAAAATAGCCACCTACTTCAATAATAAAAAAGGATGGAGAAATAGTTTCATGTATTTTGGGTGCCGTGTGATATAACTGAGAATTTTGTTGGTCCTTCCCTAAACATAGAATTAATACAATGTAAACCTTTCCTTCAGTATCTCGTGGTATTTTTAGTATGTATTGAAACAGTGTTAGTTACTCTAGGACTTTTCATTTTTAGATTATCTTGCATTTTTTAATACTTTGAAAATGCAAAATCCTTGAAAAGGTTGGCAATCCTTATAACCTTTAACAATATAAATCTTAATATATAAATTCCTATTGAGGATAATGGGATTCTACCCTCTCCTTTGTTTCAGATTGTAATATTTGTATTAAAAATGAAGCAAATGCTAGGAATAGTACAGCATTTGCTCTTTTTGAACAGTTTCTCCATAAGTTTTAACATTTTTGTCATTTCAGATAAATTTTCCTTAATAAACAAAAACTAAAAAAAAAAGCCTGTGTCTTATAAAGAATGAGTAAAGACTGAATGTCTTAATCCTTAAAAAAAAAAAAAATAAAAAAAAAAAAACCCTCAAGGTTTGGGATGAGGTTTTTTTTTTTTTAATGAAAGGCTGTAAAATCATGGAGCACATCCATATAGATGTATAAAACATGATCTTCCCACACACATGTTGTTCTGTACTGCAGTCTTTTTTGTTCTTGTCCCTAATCAAAAAAATGCCCCAACATATTTAAATGAAACTTTGTGAAACAAAAAATAATTGTATGAGGGCTTGAAGGCTGAGAACATTAATGCCAAGGTTTGGACCAATGTGAATTGAAGCAGATGAATTATAAACCCTTCAAAACCAGGATTTATAATGGAAATGCTGACACAGACCCGTAACAATAGCTGCTCTGCCAGGGATTATTTTAATACTAAAAGCATACTCAGTCACTCATTATTTTTTTAAAGAGATTATTTAGTTACAAAAAAAAAGCAGTGATATACAATAATAACGAAACCAAAATTTTAAAAATAATATTTCTAAGGTGACTCCTGTCACTCCCTTCATATCACTTATATGTGACGTGCCACTCCTTAAATTAAAAAAAAAAAAAAACACAAACCCCTAACACATGAAGGTGGAGTTTGTCATAAGCTCCATGGTAAGGCTGAGCTAAGAGTCTTTGTCAGCTTCCTTTAACAGTGTTTTGCCAGCAGAAAGAGACAAAAGGGTTAAAAGGGTTAAAAAGGAAGAGCAGGGAGCACAGGAGAGGCAGCTGACAGGAGAAACAAGGGCATGAAGAAAGGACAAGCTAGGTATCAAAACAGAGAGCAGGGGGAGATTTTAGGAGGTTTTCAAAGGGAATAACTCAGTTTTTAAAGAGATATACGGGAAACATTCACAAAAAGGCTAGGCAGACAGAAAATATGGCAGAGGCCAAACCCTTTGAGAATCCTAAGCTACACTTTTGAGCAGGTGCACCCCAGTCACATTGCAACATGCCAGAGCAGGTCAGCAAGCCTTGCCACATACTTCAGAAAAAAAGGCACGATTTGTTGAACTTTCATGCTGTATGTCCAGTTTCCTATAAATGCCTCTTTTATTTTGCAATGTCAAAATCCACCAAGGGATGCAAAGGATGGATTTCTTACAGATGGCATGAGGTTTGCTCCTATTATTCTGTGCTCTGGGGCAACAAGCTGTACTCAAAAAAAAACCCCACACCCCAAAAATCTCACCCAGCAGCATTGCACAAAAACTACTTTTTGTGACTGTGCTATGCGTTATAGCACCAGCATTACTTCCCCCTTATCGCCTTCCTTTCCTTGCCTTTTCTTTTTTGTCCCTGGGTACCAGGTGCACTGGAGGGACTCAGATCAATACAAGACAGCCTTTCTCATATAAACAATGCCATATTAACAACCAGAGGGCAGCTGTACCTGTAGGCAGGGATAGCACCAAATGCTGGCATGTCTATCCATGCAGCTAGACTGCTAAAAAGAAGCAACCACAGTGGAAATGCACCTACTGTATGTGAAATGCTGGTGCAGAATTTTTTTCTTTTCTTTTTTTTTTCTATCAGTCTAACCTTCTGTGTTGATACTTGAATGCTGGTACCCACTTAGAGGGATGCCAGATGATCAGTGCAGAATGAAGGTCCCAGGAGAAAGACTCACGTGGTTTTCTCTGCCCAGTGACGTCACTAGCAGATGGCATGGGTACCAGCTCTGGCAGTTGGCATCAATGTCACTTTTTAGAGATCAATGAGATAGTGCAGATATACACCGATCTAGACTCCAGCAGACGATGCGACATTCAGACTGAAAAGATTTGGAAGGCAAAAAATGAAAACTGATTGTTGAATGAAATAAAAAGCTAAGGTAATACAAATAAAGATATATTTCAATTGGTGTTGGGTGTGCATGCAAGTGTTTAAAGATACAGTATCATTGTCTTGTATTTTGTGTATGCTATTTGCTGTCTAATAACTTCTACCATTTTATTATTCTGATGCAATTACAAACTTTCATTGCTTTTATGTAATATTGCAAATGTGTAGACAATACTGATAGAGTTAGTCTTTAACTGGGGTTTTTGTTTAATTTTGTTCTGTTAAAAGTCCCTGCATTTACTTTGCTTGTCTCTTTGAAGTCCATGGGATACAAGCTTTTGCTGCTCCCAAGCTGCAAACAAAAGCAAAGTAATTGGGAAAAGGAAATTATTTTTCCTTTCCAGGCTGGATTCTGAGCACACGTGCAGGATTACAGTCAGAATCTACAGACCGCTCCTGTCAGCTAAGAGCTGGAGGAAGACATCTGAACCTCGCAGAACATAAACACTGCTATAGCGTGCAGGGAATTTTTCACCTCCCCCCCTCCCCTAATTGATGGGAAAGAAAAGAAAAAGGAGAAAAGAACAAGAAAAAAAGCAAATAAGTTGATTCTAACTTAACAGATAATATCAAATAGAATTTTTGCTTGAAAAGGGGGGAAAAAAAGGTAGGGGGATTTTATTTCCTAACTCTAATCTGAATACGTTTTGGGTTAAATAATTCTGATTTTTGTCTTAATGTGAAATAAGTATTGTGTGATTTTTAATACAAATAACTAGGAAAAATGCTTTGTTTTGAATTATATTACTAGCTAAGTGATTTGGGGGGTATATTCCATTTTTTTTTCCTTCTCATCTACTGTAACTTACTAAAGTTTAGTATCTTGATACATAAAGGAAGAAATGTGGAGAGCAAAAACCCAGAATCTTGAAGCATAAGTCAAAAGGTGATTTTAAAATATTTACTACCTGGTAATAGAGATATGGCACTTTCTCAATTTTAAAACTACACTCCCTCTCCTCATTTTTCCACCCAGGGGAATTTGGATTAATGAAATTTCTGTAGTGCTTTGTCACGTTTTGTATTTCTTTGGATTCCATGATGGTGAGAGTTTGAAGGATTTGTTTAAAAATAAAATAAATGAGCAGGAAGCTAAATGTACATTTAAAATATGGATTTACTCCATATTTATCTGTGAGAAATGTGGCTTTTTAGTTGCAGGGCCAAATGTTTCAAATGATTTTAGAATTCTCAGCAGCTATTATTTTTTTAAATGTGGGCATTTGCAACTGCCATTTTATTCAAAAAATATAGATTGAGCATTTATACACACACACACACACACACATACACACACTCTCTCTTATAAAGAGAGCTTACACACAGACACAAATAAGGGGCATAAGGCTGTCTGTGTGAGTCGAAAAACTTTAAAAATGGAAATATTTAAACATTGTGCTGGCATTCTTTCAGGTAACTTAAGATTGTAGAACCATGTTAACACTACCATTTGATGAGTCTGTTGTAATGCCAGAATCCCAGATGTGTAGAAAGTTTCCCAGAGAAAGTGATGACCAAAAGCAAATGAAGAACACAGAAAGCTTTTCAAAGCAGATCATCCTCCGAGGAAAGAATATTAAAAGATCTCCTGGAGAAGACACAGAAAAAGAAGAGGAGGAGGAAGAGAGAGAAGAGGAGGATGAGAATGGTTTGCCACGGAGAAGGGGCCTTAGGAAAAAAAAGACGAGCAAGATAAGGATGGAAAGAATTAAATTCAGGCGTCAAGAAGCCAATGCTAGAGAGAGGAACCGTATGCACGGCCTTAACGATGCTCTGGACAATTTAAGGAAAGTTGTCCCTTGTTATTCTAAAACACAAAAACTGTCGAAAATAGAAACTTTAAGACTAGCCAAGAACTATATTTGGGCTCTTTCTGAAATACTGCGAATCGGGAAGAGACCTGACCTGCTCACCTTTGTCCAAAACTTGTGCAAGGGTCTGTCCCAGCCAACTACAAACTTGGTGGCAGGATGCCTGCAACTGAATGCCAGAAGTTTCTTAATGGGCCAGGCAGGTGACGGTGCCCATCATACCCGCACACCCTACTCCACCTTTTATCCTCCCTACCACAGCCCGGAGCTTGGCACCCCCCCAGGGCATGGGACTCTTGACAACTCTAAGTCCATGAAACCATACAATTACTGCAGTGCTTATGAGTCCTTCTATGAAAGCACTTCCCCTGAGTGCGCCAGCCCACAGTTTGAAGGTCCCTTAAGTCCTCCCCCAATTAACTATAATGGGATATTTTCCCTGAAGCAAGAGGAAAGCTTGGACTATGGCAAAAATTACAATTATGGTATGCATTACTGTGCAGTGCCACCCAGGGGTCCCCTTGGGCAGAGCTCGATGTTCAGGTTGCCTACAGAGAGCCACTTCCCTTATGACTTACATCTGCGCAGCCAGTCTCTCACCATGCAAGATGAATTGAATGCAGTTTTTCATAATTAATGAGGAAAATGAAAATAAAGAGTGGTCATTCACCTCCCCATCTAATTAAGAGCAAGCAGATGCTTGGGCACTGCATAATTGGCACAATTCTATTTAAAATATTTACTGGTTCCTAAAGTGTGTTTCAACTATTGTGAGGATTTTCTATGTATTAATAAACCCTTTTTATTGTAAGTATTTTTTTTCTGTAATCACTGTGAGAATATGTTTCCTCCCAGAGGTTTTCTCCCTCCTTTTTAACTTTTTGTTTCCCTATTTGATTTGTTGAGCAGTGTGTCTGAACAATATTGCTGAAATAAAAGCGTACACACTGTGTGAAGTCAATGTCTATTTTGATTGTATAGTAATTATACAAATGCATGTTATTGAAATCAGATTAATAAAAATTATGTATTTATAATTGGTAGAAAATATATATTATGTATTCAAGGAGAGCTGGATAAAAAATATTAAGAACTTTAAAGTAATTATCCAGAGTTGAGATGGGCTTGCAATATGCAGAGAGGTGAGGGGGTAGCAATATTGAAAGCTATGCAAAAAAAAAAAAAAAAAAAGGCAAACAAAGAAACAACATAGTTTTTGGGTTGTTGGTTTTCAGTAAACTAAGGAAAAAATGATTGTCATTGATAGTATTCAGCCTGACTTTAGAGTGTTGCTGACAGAGGCTACATGATGATATTTAGAAGAAGCTGTTAAAAATTTGCCTCAGTTACTTTGACCATATATAATCAGCACTTTTTATTTGTGTTATTATGACTTCAGATGTAAAGGTTTGTTATAAAAATGTATAACTGTGGTTTCTCACTACATACTTAACATGCAATTAAAGATAGATGTTTCAACTTTTAAAATACATCTATTAGTTGTGATACTATAGCTGCGTGTATTTTGTCTGATACTTATCATTTCACAGTATACAGTTGCCTTTGATCTTGTCTACACACCTTTCTTCCCAGGACACTCATAATGGTTACGTCTGGGGAAGGAAGTCAAGAATTATCAGGGTGAACCTTAAGTTATTTTCAGAAGGATGTATTAGTGATGCAGTAGATTCAAAATACCACAAAAATAGCTGTGTGCTAAATGAAATACAGGTTACAGGAAGAAAGTAACTTTATATCTCAATGAAATGCCAAATTTCATTTGGGAAAGAGCCCTGAGCTAACGCAGAGGACACTAGCTGCTCCTCCAGCTCTGGCTCACTGGGGGAATGGCAGGAGCATGAGAATTATAAGAACTTCAGAGAAAAATAATTCCTGGACATTGCTAAACTTAGTGTTGACTAAAAAACAGCACCAGTAAACTACAGATGTATATGCAACCCATACTAGTTCAGCAGCTACAGAGGTCTGCACAGTCAGACACACCTTAAAGGAGTTAAGCTTAGCTGAGCCTCAGTTGTTTTCTAACCAGCTAGAGTTATTTATCTATAAGCTCACGAGTGATAAAATGAATAAACCGTTGATCTAAAAGCTAACAGTCTTAAAACCTCTGAATGAGCAAGACCTCTTTATTATGATGGATAAACAGCAGCTGTCTGACAAGCAAAAGTACTCTGCTCTAAATGAGGAGGGAATACTTTTTTAAAACCTTTATAAAAAGTGCAAATTTCACATTCAAGTTGGAAGCTCCTGGCTGAATCACAGTCTGGGTCACAGTTTGTTAATGACACATCAATCTCAGAGCCTCACTCGGGTACACAGCTGGACAAAGAGGGGATGGGCCAATTTCTCCTGATAATTTGCCTAATGTCACGAGCAATACTTGTAGTAAACAGTCTGCCCTGCCAAGCATTGCAGCTCCCTCAGGACAAACACAGCCTGATGTTCATCTCTTCTAAGTAAGACCAGGCTGCCCTCAAAGGAAAGTGATAACTTGTCCCAAAGTTTGTATCAGCGTCTAAATGCTTCCAGGTTTGCAGAGGTAGAGGGACAAGCATGGGATTTTATTCAACCAATATCCTCTCTAGGCACAAATATGACACCAAAATGGAGTCTTTTGGAGCAGTCTTGGGCCAAATTTCAGGGGTTCAGCTCAGGATCATCCCCTGTTTCCTCAGAGTCAAGCATAGAAGGTACAGGCAGCCATTTTCCAACTTGGATGAAAGGTGATGGTGATGACTATCAACTCAAAGGCATCCCCAGGTGTTCTGCACTGGATATAGGAGAGATTTGGGAGAAAAGAAGACTCTAAAATTGATTGCATTTGCTCCATTCAATGAGGTGAAAGCTTGCAAGCTTGGGCACAGATTCATGCACACTGAGAAATAATAATATATAACAAGGTACTGTAGGCAAGAGGGCCCAGAAACAGGGGATCATTTGCTGGGGGGAAATACCCCCCACCGAGCATTGGCAGATAACTTATCTAACCAATTTTACTAAAAGAAGCCTCTTATAGGAGGTTGAAAGTTCATCAAGTACTTCAAAGCTGTCTTGCTGTACGAGGGGAGGGTCTTTGCATAAGTTGAGAGTGGTGTGAGGAGGCAGCTGTAAAGACCTGCACCAAGGGAAAGAAATGCCTACCACAATACATCCAGCAGGAACCCAAGGAGTGTTCAGTCTTCAGGCTGTGCAGTCTGGGGGTGTCCAACTCTATATTCAGTATATTAACTCAATGGCCCTATATTAACTCAATAACTCATGGGCCAGTTCCTTGTTCCCCTTCTGGCAGCAGGGACAAAGAGAAAGGGGAAAAAAAATTCCCTGCCAGTTCAGATCTTTCTCTCTCACTCCATGACAGATGGGGAGGCAGTTTGCAGCCAGATTCCCCCTCTGGTAGCTCAAGGCAAGAACCACGCTTGCTCAGGGCATTGCAAGTTGGAAAGTCACTCCACGATAAATAATGGAACAAGTAATAGGAAAATATAGAGATGGCATAAAAACCCTCCAACATTCTCTTTCTAGGAGGGTATGTATTATTTCGAGATATGGAGGTAGGAAACTCCCTTGACATTAGGCTCTCTTGCATGCTTTCTTCCGTGCACGCCACAAACATTTCTGTGATCCTTCACTGGCTAGTCACAAAATAAAAAGGTGCTCCAACCTCTGACATGATTTTTAAAGGCCTTCGAAGATGCCCTATTTTAGGGAAAAAATCTGAGTACTAATAAAGATCTTGTTCTTTAAAATCACAGGAATAAAAGCCAATGGGTTTCTTACTCGTTATCTGCACTTTCTGAGGTTTGTCTCCTTTCAATCCCTTTCATACAGCAAAACAAAACTGGTCAGTTCTGTCTGTCTTGTTGTCCTCTTCACTGCCTTCAATTTTTTGAGGGTAGAATTATGTAAAAGAACAACTGCTTCAGAAAAATTAGGTGAGAAATTTCTATTGTTCCGTGTCCTTTAGCACAAAAATATTGAAACCTTCTGTCAGTTTTAGAGATGGGAACCCCAAAGCTGTCAGAAGATGAGCTATTTCACATGTGGCTTTTTTACACAGTGTAACTCTTTGCCATTTATTACTTCCCAGAGTAACATTTTAGTGTGATTTTTTAAAAAGCAATGTGGTTTTTTTATGGTATTGGAAACACACTAATTATTTAAGAATGGCTGTACTGGTTCAGATTAATCACCCATCTGACCTATATCTATTTTTAATATGAGAACATTAAAAAGTTGTCCAAATGTGTCAGAATAGGGCAAGGAAAACAATTTATTTTTTTTAACTAATAAAAGTGTTGGAAAATAAACTAAACATAATGTTCCAGTCTCATTGAAGACAGAGATGTGCCTGAATTGCAAAAAGGGCCAGGAGGCATAACAGTGTACTGTAATGTTAGCACTCTGCAACACTGGACTCATCAGTAATCACTGAGTAGGATACACTGGGTAGCACGAGGTGGTATCTCTGAACCCCATGCCAAGACAAACTTCATCCAGACTACAATTTAAAATCAGTGGCCCAAGCCCCAGTCCTACAAAGCCCTACGAGGCCACAAAGAGAGAGGGAGGGGCAGCCACTGCTTTGTCAGACCTTAGTGGAGATCTCAAACCTTTTCTGAATTACAGTAGGGATACCCTTGTTTTAGGACGCATCCTGACTATGGTCCCTTTGGGACTGTCTTCATTTTTTTCATTTTATGGTTATTTCTATGAAGATTTTTAAAATGTATGGAGATTGCACAGGCACAAACATGATGGGAATTTTTTTTCTATATTAGCAATTCCCTCTCCCATTTTTATCCCTACTTTATTCTTCTTTCTCTGCCTTGCCTATAGGGCTCTCAAATGGCAGCAATTAAGTGAAATGCCATCAACAAAGATGAATTAAATCCCAGTGCAATACATGGCAGAATCTTTCCTTGCAAAAAAAAGTCTTTGCACGGTTTTGCTTAGCAGATTGTGAATCTAGCTTAACTGTGGTTAGATTTTATGGTCATAAGGTCAAAGAAGGTTTAATACTAATACCAAAACCCTTCAGCCTTTGATGTATAAGTAGCAGATATAGTGCTGCTTTAGTCTGAATTATCAGGAAAGAAGCTTCCCTTACAAAATTTCTACAGTTTTCAAATTAAGAAGAAACAAACAAACAAAAAAAAAAAAACAACCCTCAGTAATCTGCTGTGGGTCTGACCCAGAGCTGAACCATGGCAGCAGATTTTGATTTTGCTCTGGAGAGACACAGATCAGCATGGTGAACAGCTGGCACTGTGCCACTGCAGAATCTCAAGGGCAGACCTGTCGTATCTCACTGATACAAATCTAACTACAGTACACAGGGCTGCCATGCAGAATCACACTCCCAAGCCTTCTCCACCACACAATTATACCAGAGCAAATCATCTCACAAAAATTTATGCTATGCCAAAAGGATGGCATGTTTTCCTGCAGAGCTTTTTCCCTAATCTCCGAGGATGTGCAAGAATGAGCTAGGAAAAGGGAAAGGCAAATGTGCAAGCAAAAGAGCTCTGGGGGGAGAAAAAAAGATTTTTTTTTTTTTTTTCTTTTGTAATGCCTACAGTGTGGAGGTGGAGTCCCTATGACTCACAACTGCCTCTGAATTGGCAACAGCAGCAAAGGTTGTTATAGAATGGTAAAGAGATTTCCTCCCCCTACTTCACCAAAACACCATTTTCTTTTGACTGTTTCCTTGTCACTTGCTCCTTCCACTTACACATTTATCCCTGTAACTGCATTACTTGAATTATTTAATTATATTCTTGTATGATTTAATTCTACACCATGTATGTAAAACATATGTGGTTGCAGCTGAAAATCGGCACTACTTCAGGAGGTTAAAAAATATTTGCTGGAAAAAAGTGACGCTTACAATTGTTTTTATAGGATATTCAGTATATTCTCATCCTCACCCCAGCCTTGTGAGCATTGTACTTTCTGATGCTCTGAGGGTTTTTTGAATTTCTGTAGAACGCTGCAAGGCAGGTCTGAGAGTTCCCCCACCTTCGTATTTTTTTTAATTGTAACTGATTAGTATGTGAAATAGAATTTTTTAAACTGATGACATTTCCTGATCTATAAGTATGCCCACATGGTAAATGTCATTAATTCTGAAGTGTTTGGACATTCTGTTTGCAAAGTCTAATAATCAGCTGAATTGAAGCTGATTATTCATATAGAGAATAAAGGCAAAACCACAGATTATATCATAAATTTTGTACTCTTGAAAGCAGGAACATGAGGACTTGGGTCCACTCTTGTTCTGTTGGAATTCAGCAGATATCAGATTGGAGTCAAAATCACATGGGAAGATAAGCATAGCCTTATCCTTGATGTTATTTATTGACACATGGGTAAATGCATGGATGCTTAGATGCAACTGAAATGAAATTTTTTTGGGGCAGATAGTTTGCAAACAAAGAGACTCTGATAGGATCCTCCTCAGAACCCAGGGAGAGGCCCACATGGATGTTAGTCAATATTTGCATCACATGGGGAGAAGGGCTGTAGGAAGAACAACTGAGGTTGCATTCCCAAATTCTAAAGGAGAGTTCGTGTCAGCCATGATGAAAAGCCTTCTCCATCTGGATTTACAAGGAGAGCTGTTCTTGGGCTTAGTATTTTTGTCTTGGTAACAGGCATTACTTTAGAAAAGTAAATATTTTCCCCACAATAGATATAAAAACCATTTTAATTCACACCCATCCATTTACTTACAAAGGCACACCTACACCCATTGGGACAGATTTTGTGGGTTTCCACCACAAAGTGTATAAAATCATTTGAATGCATGTAGTTAAAATTATTTTGATGCCAAAATTCCAGAAAATTTATTAATGTCGTAAGACAGTGAGTGAATAGCCATTCAATATGTACAACCACAAGTTGTCAGGTGTTTGCATTCACAAATTTCCATCGCATGGATTCAAACTAGCCGTAACTATCATGTTCCCATTACTCCTAAATTTCATATATTCTTATTCTTACTATACTCAGTTTTTCCCTTATTCAAGTAAATAATAAAAATTTAGCTAAAAGAATAAAACTGTTCCTGTGGCTTCTCTCACACTCTCACTGTAGGAGAATCTTAAGATGACTGAGCCCAGAAATCAGAATAAAGAATATTGCAGCAACAGAAACACAGCCATAACATAACGAGTGATGTAGAATGTGAATAGACACCACCAGAAGTATGGCAACATCTTTCCTAGTGAATAGAGTAATAATTCAATGCATGATGCACTGCAGCACCCAGCAGAAACACAGGTGAGGGAACCTCTGTGAGGAAAAAGCAACTTTGTGGTCACAACAAATTCGGCTAATTACCTCCTCAGAGACAGGCACATCATACGTGAGCTGGGGTGCCAGTCTGCTTTGCCTGGACAGTATGTCCCAAATACAACTCTGCCAATCCCTATTTTGAATGAGCTGGTTGCCTCACACAGCAGGTCATCTACCCCATAACATTTACTTCAGCCTTCGTGCTGGATTCACAGCCACTTCAAACAGCTGAACCTGCAAAAGAAGCCCTAGAGGAGATTCTGCTGCTGTGCCATACATCCACATCTTACCCAGTCACGAGTTCCCCGTACCCTCAGGTATGCACACAGATGTCAGCACGTTCTGCAAAATGGTGGCTGCCATGAGTAATGGTCTCTATCACAGGCACAGCCTTATGGAAAAGCTCTTAATTTAAGAAATGCCTCGTGGCCTCCATGAGTGATTAACAGTACATACTACTTGAGTAGAGTATCTCGCTGATACTGTGGTCATATTCCCTTAACTCTTTTTGCTATCCATGTGTTGGGATGTGCCCTCCATTTAAATTTAGCATTCTTCTGGGCAAAAATATCACTACAGAATTAGTTTTAATATATTAATTATGTTGTTAATGAACCAAGGTATAAGAGAAGATATTTTATAAGGGGTCATACACATTTCTGTCAGTCCTAGACAACAAGTATACACTCACTAACATTTTCTGCCTTCTTAAAGTTGCCAACAAGTTGTCTGGGAAGAAACTCCTCCCCTAAAAGGGATAAGTTATTGCCAAGGAAGGATTGCACACAGGGAAGGATATCTCTGCTCAGATACCCTATATCAGTGTTATACCTACCCCTTCTCTTCTGCCAGCCAGTATGTGTAAAGGTAGTAGTAGAAATAACAGAGTCTTTGCTTGGTTTGTCCATTTAATCTGTGATTTACCCCAGTTCCTGCATTATGTAGAGGTAATCTGGTCTCCAGTTCACTCCATTGCTCTGTGACAATTTACTTTTAAATACCTAGAGAATTACAGAATAAACCCAGTCTCAAATTATAATCTAGATTTTTTTGTTTTGTTTTTAAAAAAACATCTTCTGAATTTTTCCTAAATGTATTTAAATCTTACCAGTGAACATGGTGCTGGTTATTAAAAAGTAATTCTGGATAAATTAGCTTGCAGCTACAAAATTAATGTAATTCATTTATTACTTGCAGCCACAAATCAAAACGTTGTTAACACTGCTGCATGCAATTTAATATGCATAGTAAGTTTCCATATGGCTTCAATTTTAGGTTCCCTGGTCACTACAGAGGCTCATTTGCAGAATGGTCTGTAGGCATACAAAATCAGCTTGTGCTTACTGGGAAAAAAAGCTGTTCAAGGTGGTTCCTACACAGGCACAATAGTCCAAAAAGGTCCCAAACCACTAACACCACTTGGGATTATCATATCCTGCCTAAGACTGAGGAATAGCTACACTCATTCACAGAACTACAGATTTAACCAGTGCTTATTAAAAAAAAGCATCCATAGTCAGAACTGCTGTTTACCAGTTCATCCTCCTAACCATGAAGGCACATTTTTAAAAGCACTAAGCATTTGGTATCTCTTTTAAAGACGACAGGGCCAAAATATAATGTTATAACATCAGCTTTACAAAGCTTAAAAAAAAAGTTTACAAAACTTAAAAACAACTAAAGAGCCTAAATTTTGACAAGGATCTATAGATCACCTGTAAGTGAGGTACTGCTAAGTTTTTGCATAATGTACCCAGAGTTGTTCATGCACTGTGATTAGCTTGAACGCATCAACTAGATTAAGGAAATATGCTGCACATGCAATTCATTATCAGTAATCTTGTTGCAGGACATTGTCATGATTAAATGAGCAACAGTGCCTGTTTCCAAAGTCATCTCTCTTATCTTCTTCAACCACACCAAATTCCAGCAATGCCTAGCTCATTTTTATTTAAGAAATCCTGCTGGAGAGTAATTACAGTGGATTTATACCCCTGGATTCAAGTCTGATTGGTAGATTACCTAAGAGCAAGAGCAATAAACCAAGGTCTTTCCAAATAAGAGCAGGCCATGAACACCAGCATCCCATGCCACAGTTCTATTTACTGGATTGCAAGCTTGCACAGATCACAATATTACTTATTCCTTCCCTCTTTCTCCTTCTTGAAAAAACCCTTTCAATGAAGTACATCTTATAATCAAAGCAAGATATTTTAAAGCATTTTTGCTTAGTTGGAAGTTTAATGATCAGCTTTCTGATCAGTTTTCTGATCTCTAATGTTAATAAAACAGATTCCCAGCATGCTTTCGCTTTTTCTTCAAACTGGCATCAGCTGTGGTGATCAACATCCACAGTAAATAAGGCCAAAATCATAGGCATATAATTATTTTTTTCGTTAACAGTACTTACAACTGACACTTGTTTGCTACGTCAGCATCAGTTTTGGTTTGGCACTGTTCGTCTATGCCTGGATTTCACTTATACCTGGGAAACCACATCCAGCACAATGCCAGTTATATCAAAACTCAGAATGAAAAGGCATGGGGCTGGGGCAGAAAAAGAGGCTTTCACATCATGAGACTACAGTACATCAAGTAACAGACTGGAAGTATCTATCAAAGGCATGAGCACAATCAGAATTAGGAGGTCAGGTTTATCAAATGTCCATGGAGCTACTCGAGAAGAATGAGAAAGAGGTTCTTGATGACTATTTATCAGGGACACACCTGAGGCATCAGTATGTGTTAGTGTTTCAGAGTGGTTGTTGTGAGCACAGCATACATAGATACAGATTTCCTCTCCTGGAAAATACCTTTGCCAGACCTCTCCTGGGCAGCAAAGGCATCAGCACACCATTGCAGCCAGGCTAGACACAGAAAAGCAAAAAACATTAGAGATCAAAGCACTAACAGTCCTGAAGCCCTGATTGTGAAGGTATTCAATGAAACAAGTCTCTGATCTAGGCTATTCCAGGATTTCAGGTTATTTTGACTAATTTCTAACCTACATTTCTGGGACACTCCCAGACTAAATTACTGTGAAATAAGTGAGATGGAGGGAAGAAAATAGAAACAGGCAGCCCTGCTTCTATTAAGTTATAAGAATTATAACTTAATTCTTATTCTTTCCAGCACTCCTGACATCAATAAGCCCTGTCCACCAGAAGGGCATCACAGTGAAGAGAGGATTCACAGATGTATTTCACTGCATTTACACAATGATTTCCTGAAATGTGAGGGAGCGGGGGAGCTGCCTTCTTTATTTTAGTAGTGTCAACTGTTAGTACAGAGAGTCTCTCTCTGGTGTTATGTTCTCGTGAGCTGGCAGATCTGTTGGGAATATAATGAGGTCTGTTTATGCACCTCCATTTCTAACAACTTACTCTTCACATGGTCTCCTGATTTTCTTGAGGCATAAGGACCAGTTGACTATGCAAATGAAATAAGAGAATGTAGAAAATGAGTTTGACACAAAGGGAGTTGCTGGCAAATGCCACTGCTTCCTCCAGGCATAATGGTAAGAGACAGCTGCTTCTGCCAGCGCAGAAGCAGTAGCTGAGGGGGCTAGCATAGCTCTTTTGAAAATCTTTAGTCTGACGAATAACTAGGCAAGGGCTGCATGTATTTACAAAGGAGGACCCCAAATCCAGGGCTTCAAATCTTGCTCTGCTGTTCCATGTTATCATCCACTGTAAATGCTCACAGGAGTGATGTGAGATGTCTTTTGTTGAAAATTGTGAGTTTATTGTCTTCAGTGAGTCCTTTGTAACAGGAGGAGCAAGACAAGAAATGGACTCTGAGAATGTGAAAAGCATTGTCCTTTGCAGTTTCTAAAATTGCTATTGCAAGAATAGAGTTATCATTTTTGCAGCAAGATGTTACTTTTTGGATGAAACGTTTTGATATATGAGCAACCCCAATAACTTTAGAATAAATAACCACAAAAATATTTAATCACGGTACACAATACTATGGTTTTATTTAACATTTTCTATACAGAGTTATTCCCTCAAGTAATTATCATAGCAATTGTAACTCTGATGATACATGTGTTTTGTCAATCTATCTAATAAAGAGTAGCAGAGTACTGTAATTGACATGCATACATAAATATTTTAGGCTTTAGTGATTCTTAAATTGTTTTGAAATAGTTATTGTAACCAGTAAATACTGACACTTTTCTTTTACCTCTAAGAGCATCTGTCACTTGGAGAACTGGCACAATGCTTAGAGTACCACTTTGTGGAAAAAAAATAACAAAAATATTTATTGGTAGTATTAAAGGAGCAGCTTGATGTTTTTTAGCTCTGAGCAGAATAGCTGTCTGGAGTGCCACATGTTATGATCAGCACACAAATGCAAAATAAAATCCTTCCACAGGAGAGACCTTCATTTCAAACAAGGGAGGAAAAAAAAAATCACTATATTTAATTATTAAAAGCATACCATACTGGGAAAAAATAAAAATGGACATTTGTGCTCTCATCTTTCCTGAGAGGATAGGGACACGTGATACTTTTCAAAGTCCCAAAGTTTGTAAGTGGTAAATAAAATTCACATTTCCTGATTTTCCATCCTTTCATCAGCACTTCCCAGGAAACGTGACAAATCTCAGCTGAGGTTATGTGTGCTTGCCAACAGAGGGCCAGGTTCTGCCCTCATTCCTACCAGCAAAGCTCCTTTAAACACACTGGATTTACTCAAATATTAATGGGGATAAGAATAAAAATTTGCATTCATTTCTGCCAAAGTTTGACATCCTCCACACTTCTTCCCAATACCAAATCCAAACATCTTATTCTTATAACATTCCCTTCTTTTTTTATTTCCCTCAGAACACTTTGTATTTGTGAGCTGGCACTATTACTACAGTTTAAACGCATGAGAAAACTCAAGATGAACCAGCTGTCCCAAGAAGTTACAAACTGAGCAGAAACCTAGTGATCCACTTCCTGAACCAAGCTGAACCCAGATTCCTTAAATCAGATTTCAGACACGTGACTTGGCTTAATGGCTGCCGTTCATCAGCTGAGCCCCAGATAAAATTGTTTAAATTAGCATGTGCTACCCTACATTTGCAACACTCAGCTGCTACATAGGACCTCATTAAGCTATGGTAACTTGCTCAAGAGTCTGAAACCTCAATCTGATGCTCTACCCAGTGGCCCACATAACTGCCCAAATCATGCTCTCTGCCTCCATGCCAAATAAACCTCCTGAGCCCATCTTTCACAAAGTAGGGACGTGCCCAAGAAAATAAATTCAGTACACTTTTCCAGGGAGATGCTTCAGAAGAAGATTTATTTAGATAAGTAGCTAGATCTGGATCTCTCTTCAACTAAATTTCATGGATAGTACTAGGATTTCTTTGTGTCCTGTCTTTGTCTTCTGCTTTATATACTAGGTTTTCTTCTTCAGCTCACCAACAAGTATTACACTATAGAGTCCTCTTTCCTTAACTGTTGTAATTTCTCCTTGTGATAGCCTGATTATATACTTCTCCAGAACAAGTCAAGAAACTGCTTTTTCCTAGGGAAGAGAAAAAAATTTAAAAATATATAGACTGACTTATCCTAAATTTAGAAATCCAGTTTCAAGCTGTCTTTATCATTCTCTCTTCGTCTCTAGACCACCTATTCATATGTTGTCTATTAGAAATGTAGTGCAGCAAACTTAAGTTCAGCTGGCACCATGTGAAATGCACATCCTGATCCTTGAGCCCTCTTATAGGAAAGAGGGCCCATATTCATTCTTGTTTTATTCCTTAATCTCTCTTTTGGAGTATTGTAAGTGCATAATTTATTAAATATAGGATACAGATCACATTAAATTGTTATGCATCATTAATTTGTATTTTATTCTTGTTATTTTGCAACCTGTAATATCTACCAAGAGTAATATCTCTGAAAATATTTGAATTATATTAAATACAGAGCAAAAGTTAATATTCCAATATACCTGACCCAGTATATCTCAGCATCTCACCTTTTGTAAGGCACTAGTTTAAACCCTAGGGGAAGTGTTATCTCAACAATTATGTCTACAGGTAAAAAAAAACTGGATTGAGCTGAGAAATTTTGCACATACATAAAATTACCAGGATAAGATTTGCAATTTTTCAAGTCAACTAATACAACAACAAAATAGTATTTTGGAGTGGGTAAATGCAAGAAGACTAGTCACTGTCTGATGCCTCAAATTTATGCATCTCCAGAAAAAGCAGCCTGCTCTTGTTCCATCTGGCAGTATTATAGCAATTTCAACAGGTAAATATAATTTCAGCTTTGTGCTGTGGCACAAAAGCATTGATTATCTGTGAGTTACCCCTTAATATACTATTATAATTTTCCTAGACTTGTGCCTCATGAGCTCATAAGAAACTAAAGACCTGCTTAGCTTTTTGGAGTACCTCCCAGAGCTGATGGATGGGCTGTGCTAGCACAAGTTCTGCTAAGAATTGCAGTTTCCTGACTGAGGGAAGAAATAGGAAATGAGGATTGCTGTAGTTTTTTCATCTGATTGAACTGAGGCCTTGCTTCTTCCTTAGCCCAGTCCCACCAGCTGTGAAATAATGTGACTCTAAAGAAACCATGGCCATTACCATTCTTCACTTGTTCTCTCAGCTCTCTGAGGGAGATGCCTCTTACTGCTTTTATCTATGAAGCAATGTCATGAGTTTAGAGGTCAGCCTGTCTGTAAGGGCATCCTGCAATCTCTCCATTGTCCTACAGAGGAGCCATAAGGCAGCTGTCAAAAGTCCCTAACCAGGCAACAATGGCCAGGGAAGGGGCTCACCCCAGATTTGCTCAAGACAGACACCAAATAGTTTTCCCTGGTGGCAATTTGTTCACATCATTAGCAAGTTTTGAAACTGCATTCATAGCAAAACCTCTGGGAAAAGACAATAAAAATTTTGTCCTTGGGCATCTCCATGAGGGAATCCATATTTTAGTTCAATCGGTAGCTACTACATGGAGAAAATGAGATGTGAATCCTTTTCAACAAAGGGGAAAGGGTATCTGTCCCTGAGGGCTTATGTCTAGATTCTATGCTGGGAGCAGAAAAGTGTACAAATGGAAACAAACATGTTTTATAATAAAAAAGGCAAATAGAGAATATTCCCCAAACAAAAATTTAGAATAGAATAGAATAGAATAGAATAGAATAGAATAGAATAGAATAGAATAGAATAGAATAGAATAGAATAGAATAGAATAGAATGGCTACCCCCACTAAAAATATTGCTGGAGACAAAAATCAAATGCATCTTATTGCATTTTGCCAGAGCTAGGAAGAGAGTACCTAGCTCATACATTCCATCAGGAGCTTGGGGATTTTTGATATAATGAGTTCTACAGTTTCAGAGGAGACTGCTTTGCTAATAATTATGTAACAGTAATTAAATCTGAAAAAGGTTGTACTCTAACTATGTTGATTTATTGCAGCTCCAACAAAATACTTCTAGAGTGTGCTTTGGAGCGTGCACCTCCTCCCTCCAGTTTTCTTTAAATTCTCACAGAGCACTGGGTCACAGATGGTCTGAGATGCGATATTTTCCCTATTAAATTCCTAATAATCTTTTTCTGAGGCTGAGTCATGGAAGCCTGGGGATTTCTCATTTTAATTAGAAGGTTTAAGGAGCTAACTCTGTTTGAAATTTCCTCTTAGGAGATATGGGTGCAGGTGATCCCATTCAGAAGAATGACACAATATCAAGGCCAACATCTCATTTCCATATTAGATTGCATCTAGTTTGGCATAACTCCTGATCTGGATGCTGATAATGTGCAGCCTGAGTCGAAAGCATAACATTTCACCATTTGAAAACAGAATTATTTTAGGATTATGTCTGAAGACATTTTAGGCTCTAGGTGGATGTTGCTTACTCTACTACCATGCTCCATCACCCTGTGTAGAAACTATTTATAAATACTAATTATTTGTTAGTCTCATTGAAACAATTAGTCTATATCATTTGGAAACAGCACTGTTAAAGATGCTCATACAAAGAGACATAATATATTGTCCAAAGGGTTGATCCTCTCGGTATTTAAGATATCAATGTTTTAAATTAATTTTATCTGCAAATATTATAAGCTATAAAAATAGAACACACCTAGCAAAATTTTTTATGTACAGCTTTAGCATTCACAGTATGTGAAGAACAATGTAAAGAACTTCTGCCATTGGAAGGAAGCCTATTCTTAGGCCCTTGTAGCTGAGTTTGATAATTTCATAGAATGCCTGTTGTTTAGGAGTTAGTCTAGTGTACTATTCACATGTCCCTTGATAGTCTACTGTGAAAAAAAAATCCTACTTCTTGTAAGACAGCTGTTGAAGTTTTATCAGCTTACACTCTACAGCCAATTCCTGTGCTTTAGGAAAATGAAGAGCATCTCTTATTCATCCAGCATGGTATGCAGTTGTCAAGAAGTCAAATGAGACACTATTTGCCTTTTATAACACTACGTATATTTTCAGTTTTCGACAGACAGAAGTGACTGTGACTTGGGAAAGTAAAAGATTTCACCCATTCTCAACTGCACCATTTAGACATGCTAAAAATAAAATTTTATTGGAAGTAGTACTGCAGCATATAGTCTTGGCTGTGAATAAAAGAAATAACCTTTTCTATGCTAAATCTTGCCAGTTGTGCCATCTCCATAAATGAGTTTTTATAAGACTGAAGTTTTAATTTTGTTATGCATTTTAAAAATACTCTGCTGAAAAAAACTGAACTTGACAAAAATTGCTTAAAAGTTTTAATTTCTATATATAATCCATTCATTAGTATATGAAATTTTTATGCCCTCATTGCTGAAATGTTCTAAAGATTGGGGATTTAATATAATGGCTAGTATTTCTCTTATGTGTCACAGAATCTATAAACAAAGACACAGAACAGTGCTTTATATGTTTTTCAAAGATCAAATCTCTCCTTACTGTCTGCAAATGCCTCACAAATAAGGTTACTCCCAGGAAAGTGCCACACTCCTTGTGAAAGTGGAAGAAGCCATTCTAGTTTATGAGCAAGAAAAGTCAACCCTTGCCTGGAATATGGTAAGAATGTAGAATTTGGCCCTACCATAGATTCTACATAATATTTTGTGTCTGAAACATCAGTGCGTAAACTGCAAAACCAGTCATTCGTCTGAGTGCTCACAAACCCAGCTGTTGCTGTAAGAATTGGCTGGATTTGTCCACTTGCTTCATAACATCTTTTGTTAAGCCCAAGAAGGAGTGGCTGCTGGTGGCTGCCTTCCCAAGGCACACCCATGGAAGCAGCTTGGCCTCTGTGGTCTATTGTCATTGGAAGGAATGTACATCCCAGGCTGTAATTGTGTGGAAAATCCAATTGTGTTAATTTCCCCCAAAACCAATGAATAGAACAAGAAGTCCTGCTTTTTAGGCCCCTTTCACATACCAGTTGAGACACAAAATTAATTTCTCAGCAGAGGGCCAGCAGAAAACACAAGCAACAAGAGGATTTTTCCAAAGCAATTAGACTTCCAATAATTTTCTCCCTCTTGAAGGTTCAAACTGTGAAAACAACAAAGAAAAGTAGATTTTAAATACTTAGTAAAGCAAAGAGTTAAAGTGGCAGATGAGATCAGGTTCTGTAATGAGTTATAGGGAAAATGTCTCTGAGTTCTGATTAATGACTGGGGACACCTAGAGCTGCTTTGGCTGTCTCAGCAGTACATGACTGGTGCATCAGGGTAATGTCTAATAACTAATCTTTGACACCAGAATTAAGTCATTTTGCAGGAAAGCAGGTCATTAGAAGCTAAATTGAAATATAAGTAATACGATCTCTGTGGAGGATTGTAAATTAATTGTTTTTTAACAATAACACTTCTGTATTTTATTAAAGCAGTGTAAGAATTCAGAGAAGAAAATAATGTAGCAGATAAACAGGGCAGGTGTTGATAATGCAAATGAAATAGATGACAGATGGTTAGTAGCACGATCACTCACTGTGTGTGTATAATGGATAGAGGTAATCAAATTCCTTTGTGAATTGGTGACTTTCTTTACATCAAGAACCATAACTGTTCCATGCTTATACAGCTTCTTAAAAATTACCTCCACTCCTTGTCATTTTCCTGGGGTGCAAGACACTAATATTTGCATACTTTCATAGTCATACATACACATACCCACACCCACCCCACCAAAAAAACAAAACAAAACAAAACAAAAAAAAAAACCCCAAAAAACCAAACCAAACCAAATTAAAGCCAGACATGCAAATAAAACTCCACCTGGGCAATCAGCTACCTTTACAAATTGGTTGTAGGATACTAAAGAAGTGTCTGCCATCAAAGAGCAGCTCACCCCCCAGAGCAGCCCCGATGACCAGTGGTGTAAGGTTTTTCTCTAGCCCTGTGGATGAACTGCTGGGCTGAAAATGACCCCACGACATGGTTGCTGCCCCTCAAATGCCAGGTCATGGTACTGTCTTGGAGTGAAGAGAAAAGTTACTGCTTTAGCAGAATGACACAAATTCTTGCTTGCTACTGAATGCTATAATCAGCTCATTACACAAGAGATATACTGATTTTTGAGGGAGGTTTATTTCATGGCCCCCCAGAGCTGTGCTTGGTGATTTGACATAGACTATAAGAGAAAACCACCAGGCTCTAGATGCAGAGGTAGCACATCATTATGTATCTATCACACACATATATATACAAACATACCCAGAGAAAAAGCAGAGAATGTTTCAGCCAGCACTTATTTTACTGAAAGCTGCCTCTGTTCTGAGCCAAACAACTTTGCAAAAATAATTGATCAAGGGCTTCAGACATCATATCAGGAGCCAATCTATTAGCAGAGCAGCTTCCAGGATGTGTACACAATGGACTGCTGATGCAGTAGGTGGGAAATGGTATCTACACACATCACTTTGTTAGCACTCTGCATTTCATCAAAACAAAGAGATGCCTTTTCCATGGAAGTACTCTGCTGACACCAATGTTGGAAGAATGCCTGCAGATATTTCTAGGATTGCTGATGAAGCCAGGTTGACATTACTTCCTTCCTTGCTCTTTACAATTAGTAGCATTGCTTCGCTGCAGCACAGGAGTGGTGTTGCAAAGGTGTCTTTAGGGCAGCATAAAAAGGTGATGGCTTTCATGATCTAGCACAATATTTCTGTAAGAATATGTTCTGCTGCAGCACCTGCTTTGCACACTCCTTCCTCACTCTCAAGAAACAGAAGTCATACCTGCAGGGGGAAGAAGAGTGGCAGTATCCTCTACAGCATCCCTCTGTTAAAGCTAATTCTACTGAAAAAACTAAAATCCCTAAAAACTGCCAAAACCTCTCCTCAACTCTGTAACTGTTCAGCAGAAGGCTTTGTTTGCTCTAAGGCTAGAGAAATTTCAGGGTCACAGTGTCAGCTGCTTGTACCCTTCTCTATCACCAGAAGCTGGAGCCTGGATAAATGCAGATCACTCACCATGCTTATGGAGATAAGCATGGTGCAGAGTAAATATTGTGCTTGAAGCTAAATGTCAAGAATTCTAGCAAGCTTCTGTGGAGAGACAACAGATATACACAGATGCTAAAGAAAGATTACTACTTTTTATATTATGGAATCAAAAATTTCTCTCTATTAGATGACAGAGCATGTCATTTAATACTTTTTGTAATATATCAAGAACAGAGTTCTTGACACTGTTTTGGAACAGAATGCTTTTTCCCCAAAAAGTTACAGCTACTCCATTTTGAAAAGAAATTATAGCAGGTTGCTGCATCATTAGAACAGGGGAGATAATGCATAACCCAGAGATTACCATATAAATAAAAGACTGGAACTGTATTCAAGACCCTTTGATGTTTCAGTTTATTCATGCTGTATTTCTGTGTTATGACTCTTTATTATTGCACAATTTTTTTTTGACCTTATTAACATCTATATTTATGACTGACATCTCCAAACAATTTAACAAAATTATTACATAATTTTATTATTTTTCCAATGGCAAAAGTGCAAATTATTTATTTTGGGGACAAAAATTGACAAAACACAGAATCTTTATGTTGTTACAGAAACTATGCATAAATGCTAAAATATGATAAATATTTGGAACAAAGAGAATTAATCTCACTGAATAATAATAAAAAAGCCATTTAAAAATATTTTGTCACTGCCTTTAAATAATATCTGCTTAGGCATCAAATATCTGTTGTTGCTCTTGTTGCTTCTGTTCTTTGTCTGCCCTGCAGAGACAAAACAGCAAAGATTGAGCTTGGTTATTTCCTTTTAGAAGTAGTGTTGACAACGAACTGCAAAATACATGGGCCAGTGAGTTAACCCTATGTGTTACATCTGACCTTGAATGAAAAGTTGTGGCAGCGGAAACTATGGACTATTGAATTTTCACCACTAGTGGTGATTAACAACTAAAGACGGAGGTATTTGGATTCCTGAATAGCAGGCTGAGTTTATAAGATAATTTCTTATAAAGATTTTTAGCATAATGTAGATAATACAGAAACTAACAAGGAACAAAACTGAATGTGGGAAACAGGCACGCAGTATTTTTACAATCACATTTCTCAGTCAAAAGATATTTTCAAATGAATGAGACCCTATATAGAGGTATTTAACTGTCAATTGTTCACAGGCAAATATGAAGAAAGGTACCAGAACAGGCAGAAACTATATGTGACTATGGCTTTTAAATGACTTTTAAAAAACAGTTTTAAAATCAGGGCCCTATGACAAGACTGGGTCCTGTGTACACTCCAAGGTAGGACCCCAGCTCAAGCCTATCAAGCATTTGACTACTGTCTATGTTAAAATCACATTTTGTCAACACTGTTTTGACAAATTGCTGTGTGGCCATTTTATACAGGTAAAAGATCCTAGAATGAGTTCCCACTAGGGTAAGAGCCCTCTCCTGTGGGGACTGGAACTATTATATCTCAATATGGTCCGAAGCTTCTTCAGGAGGCCACACAGTTAGCTCTGTGTCATCTAGGGTTCACATTTCTGCCCTGGTACCTAAACTCACTGAAATTTGTGAATGATTACCCACTTAAAATTAATGAGCATTTGAATATTAATTGATTTTAGCTGTTCCCTGTCACCTTGGGTCATTTTGACAAAAAGTTACAAATTTCCCAAAACTGGCAACATACTGCTGGAGACCTCAATCCTGCATTCCATATGTATACTAGCAACTATACTATATTCTCTCAACTATATTCCCATACTTCTTTCAGATCATTAGAGAAAACTTGCATTGACTAATAGAAAACATCTCATTCAGCACAAGGCAGGTGTGTTACGGAAGGGAGGAACCAAATTAAATTAAGATAGACTTCAGGTGAGTAACTGCTTTCTAGTCCTGCATGTTTTGTGATAAGCAGGTCTTTGGAAACATAGCAGAAATCCCAGATTAAATTTTGCTTTTTGAAATGCAAGGTTCTTCCGGAATTACTGGTGTTAGAAAGCTGAAATAGAGAAGAAGGTTAACAAGGAAAAGATGCACTCTTATAACATTTTTTTCTTACCTTTTCAAAATTCCTACTGCCAAAGAGGATCTAGAGTAATAGTCTGATCATCACTTCTTTGTTCATCAAAAACTTTATTGTGCGTGGAGCTTGGAAAAGGAGTAAACTCAGAAGATACAATAAGAAAGATACCTTAATTTTGCTGATTTGGGGAATTCAGATATCAAAAGACTCCCTATAAATTACAATGGTCTTTTCTTTGAGCTATTTTTGAAGGTGCAGGAGCTCACTGAGGTAAAAATAATGGTCTGTATTCAAAGGCTTGAATGTGTCCCTATTCCAGTAAAAAAAACCTTTTACTTAGACTATGCAGCAGTTGCAAGCATGAGTAACTCTGCATCACTCCTCTGGTCTGTGCTCTCTTAAATGACAAGTAAGCATCAATTTTTCACCTTGACCTCTGCCGTGTCTGCATGACTGGTTCTTGCACTGAAGTGTTACTATCAAGTTGATCTCACAGGTTCACAGGTGGTAGGCAGAAGCTAGGTTTTGGTGAGGTTTCTTGTGGGTTTTTTGATGGTTTGGTGTGGGGTGGTTTTTTTCCTTTTCTTTCTTTTCCTTGTTTGTTTGTTTGTTTTTGTGATGGAACAGTAATAAACCCCACATTTGCCTCAAAGGCTTCACAGGATTTTTGGCTGCTGAGGGCTGGGAGAGTGATAGAGCAAGAGCTGAACATCAAGAGACAACAACAGACACAACTCTGTATCCTGATACAGGCCAGAAAGAGCCTTTAAAGCAGGCTGTTGGGGTGTCCCAAAACTGCTCTATCGTACTTTTAGAAAGAATTTTAGAGTCTTTAAGTAGGATTTACTATTAAGCTATTAATGAGAAGTAAATGGCTTTTCTTTTTACATGTCCTTTTAACTCAGAAAGCACATAATTTCTGCTATGTTAACCTAATTTTGTTGCTGATATATTACATATGTTTGACAATATTACATATGTAATATACAAGTATATTACATATGTTGTAATATACAACAACTTGTAATATACAAGTATATTACATATGTTTTCCATGTTTGTCTTGAACTGGAATTTTGGAATAGGCATCTAATATTGAAAAGATATTTGGTAAGGATTAAGCATTGCCCTCTTCTGCTAGAGTCCAAAGACTCAACAGGCCCTTAAAATTGCCGAGGGACTTCCGACAGAAAGTGGCATTTGCTGCAGGTCAAACAGAATTTCACTGCATGAGGACAGAAAGGAATGGCTTCCACAGCTTTAGGGGAAAGCAAATAACCAGGAAAGGGAAGTGTTACAGTAAAGATCCTTTCCATCCTGTGGAAAGTCAAATCCTTGGACATGTGAGAGACATTAATGATAAAAGTTAAAGATATGGAAAATAGACAGAAAATAAACATCATGAGCTGGATGTAAACTCTTTCCGGGAAAAAACCCTGCCAAAGTAGCCAGCTGAAAGACTGTATCTGTTTCCCAGCAACCATGTCACACTATAGGCCAAGTTAGAGCTACACAAGCTATAGAAGAAAATCTATAACCTATAACTAGCAGTAGACAACACAATCCAGTGATATGACATGCATATGTGATCCATGACATCCATAATGCAGTCACTCAAATATGTCATGGAAGGATTTTGAGACATTTTCACAAGAGTTTCACTGATACAGAGAGGGGAGTTGAAAGGCATTTTCGGCATAGGTATAGCAATAGGGAGCTGCACATGAGATGAGATGGAGAAGATGCTGTGGGAAACACCCAGACAGCAGCTGGACAAGAGACATATGACAAGCCCAAGCAGAAAAGAAAACATCTGCACGGAAGCACAGTGATAAGCATTTCAGTCTCTGCGCTTATTGTAATGAATAAGGGGAAGTTGCACTACACTTGCACTGTTCAGAAATTTCTTAAAGCTAAGAAGCTCCTTACAGGCTATCTCAGAATGGCAGCCAGCCAGCACAAAGAAATTATGCCAAGATGATTTTTTTGCCTTTCCTTTCATATACCATTTATATAACTTTTATGTATCCTCAGTATTCTTAACATGCATACTTGTAATTCCTTAAGTCTGATAGCTTAGCACAGTCCTACTATTTTGTTTGACCAGAAGACCAAGCATCCCAAAGGCCTCATAATAGGAGGTCAGAAAACCCTACATTATCTTGAAAAACCAAGGCCCCCTCTAGAACATATCCTATAAACTAGAGATTTGGCCCATCCATGGAAGAATTCCTCAGATGGGGAAATATCATCCAGGCCTCCCATTGGAGCATCTTCTTTAGATATGCTAATTTGTATGGTCTATAAATTGTATATGCAATTTATCATGTGTGTACATTGCAGTGCATCCTTGGCAAAATGGTGCATCATAAAGATCCTTATTAGATACTGAGGTAAAACCCCCTTATCCCTGAACTGTGTCTGACTCATTTTTTTTAAGACCTTGAAAAGGCATCAGTGTAACATAGGCACTACGCCCAACACTGCTGTGGCAGAGACCCACAAGTCACAGTTCCCCACAACCATCTTATTGTCAAAAATAACCCTCACTTAACAATATGAGCACAATGCACATCAACAGTTGCTTATAAACAACCTGTTGACTCAAACAGAATCAATCAGTTGCAGCAGCACTGGTTCTGCACATCCACAAGTGACTTTCAGGTGGCAGCAACAAGAGGTACTTAATCTACCTCCCTGCCCAGAAGATCAGCTCTCACAGGCATCTCTGCTTAAGTTTGGTTTCAGGGTCTCATTATAAACAACTGGTATAGTGCCCTCATTGCTCTAGTATTTTGATGAACTTCAGTGTCACAGGGGACACACAGTTACTGAGATTGGAAGCTTCATACAGTTGAAGAGCTGCCTCATATGTTATGTCTGTAATATGCAGCTACAACCTCCTGGTGTAGACACACACAATATCACTCATTGCAGAACTGGCAATACCTAAGTGGTCAAGTCATACCAAGGACCCTGTTTTCTGATCTTTATCCTTTCTGACAGCAACATCAATGTCTAACTGTACAGATACTGTGCTGTGCAGCCATCAGTTGCAGAAAATGTCAGCAGGTGATGATTCACGCCTCATTGGTGCTGCTTTATAATTTAACAGTGGCATATACGAATTAGATCTGCCTCCACTGCCTCTTTCTTGAGAGAGCTGATATTATTTTAATGCTGTTTTCCAGCAACCTCCTTACTCATGGTTGAGGGAGAGTAGAATCTACTAGCAAAAATCTTCTCTGGAAATGGATAGATAGGTTATACTTGTGATAGTTCATTTGTGGAAGCTACCACACCAGCTATAAAAAATATAAGAAATAGATTCAATAGGAACCAATATATGATTATGAAATCTATTAAAAAGAAAAGAAAAGAAGAACATCAGATTAGGACTAATACACTGTTTTCCCCTCCTAATTTAGAGAAAGGTGTGACTGATTTTTCCATGCAGATGTACACCTACTTTGTTTTTTTAATTCATCACTAGGTTCAGTAAATTTTCTTGAAAGAAACTCTTTTTATAGCCTCATCAACAACTTCTAATTTTTTTTTTGTCAGGTCAGTAAAAAAGAACTCTGTTATGTCATCTACATATTTCAATTTTTAAGTGACCTTCATTACACCATTTCAAGAAGGTGAGTCCCCTTCACAGAACCTTTAAAGCTCCTTTTTTTTACTAGAAAATTTTTGGGAATAGGAACATGCTATTGCACCCTTATGATACTATAACACTATTACGTTGTAATCGTGTTATTCAGGTTTGCTGGGGCTCCTCCCAGTACTGGTTAACTGCAACCCACGCAGCAACCAGGACCAGATTTTTACAGAAAACTTCTTAAATAGTTTATCTTGGGACTCTGCATCATCACATTTTTCTCAGCTGCTGAATATGGTAGATCCACAGCCACTATATATCTCCCAGATTTTAATCTTATTCACAGTTATAGCTGAGGGGGGAAAAACAAGTCTTCTACCATTACAGGAAGATAGGGAGAAAAGAGGAGGAAGACAAAATGCCAAGCCAGGAATGTGACATTTTTTTTGAGTCAGTTTCAGTAAAAGCTGATCCCTCATAAATAACAAGATGAAATTTTTACACCCTGTTACCTCTTAGAAATCAACATTTATTGACACCAACTCGTTTTCACATTCACCTAGCAAGACCCAAACCTCTTCTGCTTCAGCAGTCTGTTAGCCCTTCTTTCCAGCCCTGACAACAAGTTTAAAATCTCCCATTCATTGTTGTAGGGGAACAATAACTATAGCCTGAGAAGTGACAGTGAGCAACTTAGCCTCTGGAAATACTTTAATAATAAGAAAAGCTTCTTTTGTTAACTGCTTCAGCAACTGATGCCATTGACTTACATTTACTCACCATATCTGATTTAAATACTTTATTCAAGGTTGCTGGATCAGGTGGCTAAGGAAGACTGTTAATTCCTCTATCACACAGTGTTTAAGTCCCCATATTTATCATTATTTACACAACAGTTCATGTAAATCTAGAAAAAATAAATAAACCTAACCTTTTAGGACTACTCTCCAGACAGAAGACAGCATTTTTTAAATTAAAAAAAAAAAATCAAAACAAAACAAATCAACAACAAGAAAAACAAAAACAAATAAAAACAGGTTGACAACAAAAATCAAACAACTAAACAACAATAAGAACAAAAAACAAAAACCAAACCAAACCCTAAAGATAAAATAACTTATTCCTAAGGATTAAGAAAACCAATGTTTTGGAAATGCTGCTTTGTCTCTCTTTTTGCTTATTACCAAAGCAGAGCAGATTTTGAATTATTATACCCAATGAGTGAATTGGAGATAAAATAACTTATTCCAAAGATAAAATAACTTATTCCTAAGGACTAAGAAAACCAGTGTTTTTGGAAATGCCGCTCTGTCTCTCTTTCAGCTTATTACCAAAGCAGAGCAGATTTTGAATGATTATTCCCAATGAGTGAATTGCCTGCTGGGGCATATAACACTAAAACATATTTCATTTATAAATTAAATGGGTTTTTTTCAGCTTGTTGTCTTAAAGCAATCCCCATGGTCTGCTGTCTCATGAAATACCAAGTTTTACCATGTTGGTGACGCTTTATACATACTGTATACTGATACTCCTGTTGTTTAAATACAGGTATTGTCAATTGTGTTATCCCTGACCACATATGACATCAATTTAATTGGTACTGCTTCTTGGCAATATCAGTACTAATAAAACAACTAAAGCACTGAGAATACAGCAAATGTTTTCTCAGCTGAAGATCACAATCTCCACTGACCTGCTTCCCCTCTTTCTGTCTCTGAAAATAGGGCAGCATGAACGGAAAAGTACAAGACAAGACTCAATTTACAGCTAATTTGGTAATAGGCCACTTCTCAAAGTCCTGCCCTACTTTAATCACAGCAAGCATCATGCACAAAGGATTTATGTGTAACTCTGTTGCAAGCAAGGGTCTACTCTGGTTTAACCCAAATCCCGTTGCAGTCAGACCAGGTCCACCCTGGAAATATGTACCAAGCACTACCTCTCAAAAGCACATGCATAACTATTAACCAACCGCAGTATCAGCTAAAGCTGTTTGAGTGAAGGACCTCTAGGATTTCATAGGCAATAATAGCTCTTTTTAAAAAAAAACTTAAATCAGAGAAATAAGTTTCTTCACTATACTTTGTGAGATATTTAAAGGAAACTACAGAAATGGTACAATTCCTGATTAAATATTAAGAGGTTCTGAAAGAACAGTTTCTAGGGGGCCCATTTAATTTCTAAACAGTCTCACTGGGTTTCATCTCTTCTTAATTCCATGGGGGAAAAGAGATGAATTTGCATTTAACAATAATAAAAATCTGATAACAGGAGGGGAAAACATCTTGCAAGTACTGCAATCATCCCAGAAAAAAAAAAAAAAAAGTAAAAAGGATTATTTAAACAAAAATTAAGGACAACTCATATTTGAATATTATATCTTAAGGCACAGAGCCAAATGCAGATGAATCTAGCCATGTTTTGGACCAAAGCCAAATTCTCTCCATCCCAGTTGTTCAATTTTATAGTGAGAGAACAAAAGGGGGGGTTGATATAATATCATTTGGTAACCAATGCTTGGGGGCTTGTTAAGGTGCAAGTGAGGGCATTTATGTGAAAGTAGAGCATAAAATTAAAAGCGTTCTTCAAACTAAAGGATGACGTGTGCCATGTAGCATTATATTTTGTCATTATTTCTGAATGCAGCAGGGCAGCTCAGCGTAACGATTTACAATCAAAGACGTTGTGTCAATCCTCTGGGTTTCATTTCACAACCATCTCGAGAAAAATCAAATCTAGAAGTGATATGCAGTGACAATCCCAAATTTACTAGGGCAATTGCATTTCTATCTGCAGGCAAACAAACATCTACAACAAGGTTTTTATCCTTCTCTCACAACATTGATCAAATAAATTTAGCAAATCCGAGTGTCTGGGAATACTGACATGTTAATGTTAGGGTTTTGCTCCAAATTGCAATGCATTCACTGGGTCCTTTATACTAGACATAGGGGAAGGGAAGATGACAGCAGTGGACTGGAATGGAGCAGAACAGGTAATAATCAGCAATGCCAGAGACCCATGCCCTCCCTCTCCCCTCCAGTCACGTTAACGTATTTCATGGTGTGGAGGATCACTGAGCAGGGAAGTAACAGCTGCAGAGGCAATACTAGCCTCCACAGATCTATGGAATATTAGCAGGTACATTGGCTGATCCTCTTGCTGTTAATTTCCTTGCTGTCCTCTTCACAATGTGAAACTCTCCCTGGAAGAGTTTTTGGGCAGCAGAGTAGAAGCTCAAATGGCCCCCAAAGTGACTGGGGCAAACTGAGGCGACAAAGAGTCTCTGTGCCCCCACCCTGGACATCCATCACAGTGACAGTTAGGGGTGGCTGTTCTTCCAAGGACGGAAAAGACATCTTTCTTCTCAATGTCTGCTGTAAAACTAGTGAAAAGCTCAGGTAAGTAAGTAACGTTAGCGATTTGTAGCTGCAGGAAGTTAGACTGGATGGTTGGAGGGAGAATAAAGAGCCTTTTTCATATGTGGGATATTTACAGTGGCCAAAGAAACTGTCTGTAAAGGAAAATACAGAATCCCAACTTCCAAGCTCCAACCAGGGAAGAAATGTGATAGCCAGAGGCTAAGGACTGGAGCTGGAACATGTGTGGAACCACTTCCCAGGGCTAGCTTTGACTCCAGATTTACACTCCTAAAGAGAAAGGGAAGGGTGAGGCCAGACCATCCATCACTGCCATGGCTGTCCATGATGGCCCAGAAACATCTGTAACACATCCTCCCAAACAGGTAGAGACAGCAATAGGTCTTAGAGGACTGTTTTGAGTACTCTCTGGCACACCTCTCTAAGCCTAAATTCAGCTTGAGTACAGGCAACTGCCTCAGAGCTGAAGTCAATGAAGTTGCACCCACCTACACCAGATCTGAATTGACTCTATGAATAGCTATGTACAGGGTAGGATATTCAAATTCTGTAGTTGCCAAAACCAGACATCTGTGTCAAAGCATTTGACAAGTGCACTGATATATGTCAGCAAATTGCCTGAGGTACTTGCTAAAAAATCACAGTAAATTTTTCCTTCCTGAAATACTTAATCTGCACAATGATTAGAAAATGGCTACAAAGGCAAAATGCTAATAAATGTCTGCCTGAGAATTTAATTGTATGCTTGTATTCAAGAAGTGAGACTGAAATTTAAATTTTGTTATATTCAAAAGAAAAAAGCCAAACAAACTCCACAGAATTTAAATACTGTGCCTCCAAAAGCACTGCTACCTGACAAGGTGCTAATGGGATGGGACAAAATACTTCTGCAATTACCAACTCAGCCTGTAACTGAAGGAAATTCAAGATGATCATGATCATCAGTTCCAGAGAGCAATCTCTGTGTGATGTAACATTGATGGGTCAAGTGCCCTGTACTGTTTCTTAGCGTAATAATAGAGTTGCACACCAGATTGCTTGAGGAATCCATATGCCGACATTCTGACTTGGTTGCCTCAGCCTGGGCTTCACTGCTCATTACTGGTGTATCTGGATACCACATTCAAGTGAGAAAAGAAGCCAGATTGAAAAATAAAAAAATTCTGTTCTGTCTCCTTTTATTGTCAAAGAAACTCAGAGCTTCTAAGGTGGGGAAAGAACCATGAGAAAATTCTGTGTAAAGGAATACCCAAGTCTGAAAGATATCCATCTCTGTTTTTCAGGGAAAAAGGAATATAGTTTGGATTTCCAAGAGACACAATGTATAATGTCTGTTTTGAAATGAAGGTGGCCTCACAAGTAACATCTATAAAGAATACCAAAGCAGCCTACCCAGGGCTTTGATTATTAAGATTTGTTATAAATTCTAATGGATTTGTTTTGATATTATAAAGTTATATATTTGGTTTTCCTCTGGCATTAAAAAACCCCAAACTCAGAATTGCTGCAAAACCACAGGTCTGGGCTTTTATGAATTCACAGATTCAACATTCAGGAAAAAAAAAAAAAAAAACAACCAAACCACAAACCAAAGCAAATGACAACAACATTTAAAAAAGGAAATAATTTATATTAAAAAAAAAAAGAGATATTTTGAACCCAGCCTGGGTAATTAAAGAAATTATGTAAAAATAAAAAGATAGTCACAGGGAATAAATAAGTACAGGAATGTGTTTTATAAAATAACTGATATAAGGTAGTTGTCCAAAACCAAGCACAAAAGGCAGTTTTCCTAAGAATATGAACCCATCTGAAAACAATTAGATAGTAAATGTTTATCAACGTTTAGAAGCAGAGCAAATTACTCCAGTGCACTGCAGTTGTGACATGACTGTATCCATTCTACATAACAGGTAACAGGATCTCTTCTAGCACAACAGTATTTGACATAAGTTTATGTGAAACCACATAGCACAGATCAGCTCTATTTTAGAATTTACTGTAGCTTAAGCTATGTTACTCTGATGACTGCAAGATACAGTTCAGTAATTTTATGCAATTGGCAAACAGGCAGAAATAGTATAATTTAACATTTATGAATTGCCAATTTCCTCATATAAATACTGTAAAGAATTCTGATATTATGCAATTATCTAAAGATAGTAAAATGCAGTTTGGAATACTGCTTACTTATTAAAGTGATCTACAAATGAACATAAGCATATCAACTTAAAGAGTCTAATACAGTGACTCAACAAAATGTTACTCTGCCTAGCCCAGGTGGTTTTGTAATTGTGATACATTATGGAAATTTTCTGTGTTTAATGGACCTATAACTCACCTTTCCTCTTGAAAATGAACTATTGAGTTCTTTGATGGAGAAGTGCTCAGGAGACCTTTCTGGAGTCAGAGGTAAAATATAAAAAAGTTTACTACAACTGAATTCTGAACACTAATATCCAAAACTATTCTTATCAAATATGTTATGGTCACTACAAGGTATTTAATTACTTTCCTTTCTCTTGCCTACAGGCAAAAGCAGCTCATGTTTCCCCATCCCATTGCCAGGGCTGCTCAGAAAGCAGCAAATCCTGAACACAAGAGCAGAGGAACAGGCAAAGTTAGCCTTAATGCACTTGCAGGAAGGAAAGTTTCCATGTATGAAGGTAACTGTGCAAAGAGAAACCACTTGTTTTCTGAAATTTGACATTCATTCCTTAAGTATGGGATCAAGCCCACAACTTGGAATGAATCAACAAGCAGAAAAGTTCCAAAATTCTTTGAGCCCCAGACACACAGAAACATATGTACTAAAGAAATGCATAAAGAATGCATACAATAAGGTGGAATGGGTCTACTGTAAAAAAGTATGTATATAAAAAATACATAAATAATTGCTTTTATGTGTTAGCAGTAATATTTTATCTACAAGGACAAGCTAAGAATTTCAGTGATATGCACTTGCATATTGTCTTTTATTGCTTATTTACATATAGTCTTTTCTTGGATAATATTCAGTGGTCCATATACCTCTTTTTGACATGATCCCAGAAAAGGAGTAGTAAAAACTTGACAATTTAGCAAAAGTACTTCTGTTCAATCTCTCATATTGTGTTCATCATTGTGGCATCAGAGGACCTTCCATTGGAGCAAGAATTGATGTGTGTCACACGCTTGTTCTTTCTTCTCCTCAAGAGGACAATTGTGTGTGGTGTTTTGCTTCACTTCTTGCACACATAGACTGCTGGGGAAAATTTCTGCTAGGGAAGCTAGGGTAAAAGACTTGTATTAGTGTCAAACATATTCAGTTCTATGGTGCTACTTCACCTTTGTGCAAAAGCTTTACAAGACCATATAGAGAAAAATGTCCTTTGAGTAAAACCATCTTTTAGCTTTATATATACAAAGTTGTTCTCTCGTTGACCTAAATATTTACTGCACGGAGCATGTGTTGAGGGCTGAGTCACCAGTATTATAAAAAATTCAAAGGATTGGTGAAAACTTGGTTACAGCCATCCACTAGAAGTCTTAAAGGTTTAAGCTGAACTGTCTTCCATTAGCAGACATGCAAATTTATGTATTGAAATGTTCAAACCACTAAATCACCAAGAAGAGCCTGCGAACATTTTCTCAACAAAAGAGAAAACTGGTGTCCTGACAAAAAAAATTTTTACTAAAAGTATCTGCTTTCTATGGAAATTTTTTGTTCTTGTTGATAAAATAAAAGCATGAAAAGTTTTTGAAACCCATTCTCTGAAAAGTTCACAGACATAAACTTAGCTTCTTTCACACATCTTGACAATGTTTAGATCTGTTGACAGTGTTGTTATCAAGAAATGCCGAGGGGACACGGACAGAAATCTGTTTCATGTAGCTCATTTAAGATAATACCTTCTCCTACCATTTGCTATCCCAGTACAGCCAGTAAGTCCAGAAATAGATGGAAACAACTGTGTGCAAAGGGTGGTTGGTGGTAAACCCATCAAAATTAAAATTCAAGGTTTGAAAACCTCGACAACAGAAGGGATTCAGATTTGAATTTGACAGCAAAATGAAAAGAGCAACATTCTCATTATACACTCTTCCATGGTGTTCTAGGGGATTTAATCCTAGAAAGTTGCATCACAGCCAGGTGCAGGCTCCCATTGCTCTCCTAGAGGACTGACAGGCTCACTGTCACTTTCAGGGAACCATTTTGGTTAGGCGTATGACACTGCTACTGCCATTTGAGGCTGAGACTATTAGGATAATATCTTAAGGAAGAGATAGAGAATAGAATAGAGAGCAGAGCACTGGACCTAGCACCAGTACTGAAGACTGAAAATTGATTTTAGCCTTATCTGTTTAAGATATAAACAATCTTAATTTCTTTGTTAAGTTCTTAAATTCAGATAAGTCCACCTTGAATTTAATCAGCAACTGCCTGCCAAATTTATTCTAATATAATAGTGTCCCAAACAGGTAATTTGTTTTTAAAGTTCCCTAATAACTAGTATCATAATAGTCTATTTTCAATCAAGGAGAGGGCAGGGGCAAGGGGAGGGGAGGGGAAGAGAGGGAAAGGGAAAGGGAAAGGGAAAGGGAAAGGGAAAGGGAAAGGGAAAGGGAAAGGGAAAGGGAAAGGGAAAGGGAAAGGGAAAGGGAAAGGGAAAGGGAAAGGGAAAGGGAAAGGGAAAGGGAAAGGGAAAGGCCCATTAAAACAACTCATAATTGACCAGAAAACTACTTTCCTTTTTTCTATGTCTTCCATGCTAGATGACTTTCCTGAAACTCACTTTTCCTGAAATTTTAGGCAAATGTACCCTAAAATGCATTCAAAGCCCAGGAGCCTGGAGTGGAGGCTGGACTTCTTATACCAAGGAGATGAGCACAATGCAGGATTGAGGGTACTCAACACAAAACAAAAGGAGGTAAGGTGAAGCCCTGGAGTCTTAGCTGCTTCTTTTCAGCCTCCTATCACCTCTGTCCCGACCCTTGTTCTATCAAGTGGGTCAATAATTGTGTCGGGTTGCATAGCTTTGGGGTTTATTGAGTTCTCAGGCTCTCAAAGGTTGTCACCACCACCACCACGTTGCTAGCTCTGCACAGATGAGGTTTGTATTTAAGTGAGTTCCAAAAGGGTCCAAACACAATGCAATTACTACAATCTCCCTTCTGAAGTGAATGGTTTTGTTAGAAATAAAAAGACAACAACTGAGCACCTTCAATAGAAGCAGTCAAGAACTGAGAATAGATTTGCTCCTCACCAAGTCACCTGGTGTGGATAGTGTCTAGAAACCAACACAATGCCTCTGTTGTCCATGTATGTTCCTATGTTGTGTCTTACTGGTGGTTTCCTATATACAGGACTGTATTGTATATTTACCCTGTGTCCAGTCAAAAAGGGAAGAAGTATGGTTAAGGACTAACTAAAACATACAGATGTCAAGGAGAAATATTAAAAATCAATACTGAAAAATGAAGTAATGTAAAATTGTAAAAAAAAAATTCTACAGGCATCGATAAGGCATGCAGCTTCTCTAGCATGACTTCAATCAACACTGTCCTAAAGGCAGTGGGTACCACAGGAGAAAATGCAAGGCCTTGTATAGTGAGGGTTTTACTTATTACCTGTAAATGTTTGTTGGTGGAGGGGTTTTGCCTTACATTTTGTTAATATGTACATACAGAGATTCTGCAGGGAGAAAAATAATGTCCTTGGGGGACAAAGGTACACCCTCTACTGTTTTTGCAAAGCACCCTGTGGGGAAAACCTGGAGCTAGGGTTACCATGCAGAAAATTAATTCCTTCAATGTGGATAGCATTATCCTGCACTTCAAAGGAGTATGGGACATACCATTTCCTGATAAAGACATTATGTGTTTTGGCTGTGGGCAGCACCAATTCTTTAAAATCTTCTTTCTTATCAGCCAGGGAAAAGCGTATTCCTATAACTGACGTTTCAGTACAATCTCTTTAAGCAATCCCTGAAACTTCACGTTCGAATGTCTTAAGTGCCAGGAATGCAAACAGTAAAGACAGTTCTCTGATTTTTTTTTTTTTTAATCCACACTCATGTCATCATGAATGCTGAAATCTCTGGAGGTAAAAGTCTGGAGTATTTCACTATCATTGCCAACAAGGTATTAGTAAATGCCATTATGAGCCCTCTGGGGGCATGGTAAATGAATAAAATCATATGTTGGCCTTGGCTTTACTTTCTCTTGTTAGATGAAGGAATTAAATCTGCCTGAACTGAGTGACCACTTGGGCTATAAGTTTGAAGTGATGATAAATGAAGGATAGCCTTTCCTTCTCTCTTCTTGTAGTTTGTGATTAGTCCAGTGGCCTACTGAGAGATAGAAGACAAAGAAAAAGACAAGGAACAGAGTAACCCTGGGTTTACAGTGTCTTGTGCTTCGGTGTCACTGATAAAACTGTATCATACACATAATCTCTAAGAAGTCTGCATATTGTTTGGTGGCAGGTAATCTTGCAATTATAATACTGTTTTTTTGTGGGAACAAGTAATAAAATGTTCTTCAATCAACTATTGAAATAATTTACAAACCTTAATGTCCATTTATAAAAATGTATACCTGTAAGACTGGCCTGACTAAAGCATCTTAGCTATATTCTGAATATTTCCATGAAAGAACCCCTCTCTCTGCTCAGTCACAGATGGAGTCTATGTTCCTGCATGACTCAGTAGGTTAAGGTCCCTAACTGCAATTTCTCATGCATTTTCTTCTATTGCCTACTTTTCTCAAATGCAGTTGGTTTTATCGGTGGCGTGTTTAGAAAGACAAACTCCTGCAGCAACTTCTGAAGAGGAGTCTGCCCCATATGCCAGTATGTGAGGACAGCTGCTAGTCTCCTCATCTCTCCAGGGAGATGAGTAACAGTGGTAGCTGAAGACAGAAAGATCTAGTATGTCTGAAACTGATCTGGAATGCAGGAAGCCTGGATTTTATTCCAAATCTGTCACTGTGTGTTGTGTGACTCACCTTAGGTAAATCTTCTTTATCACTCATTAGCTTTTTTTCTCCACCATAATATTCTCCATTATCTCTTCACAGTATAAACTCTTTGAGATAAGAGCTGCTAGTCTTTACATATAGAAAAACAGAAGAACAAAGCTGGCCATTATGCAATTAAATGATAAATTCAGCACTTCAATTCTTTTGTACCTGCATGTCATTTTTAAACATTTTAAAAACAATCAGTTAAATTTGCTCTTCCAGTGTAGTTGGAACAGAATATTGACAAAAGGATACTCAAGTGAAAAGCTTCTAGCTTATGAAAATCAGTAGCAAACTACGAACTGCAGACTCAAAACCCTGGCTGGTATCACCTGCTCCACTCCTTGGGAATTGCTAAGTTTGAGGTACATTATCCTTTTTAGTGATACGCATACAAAGAGACTGATAAAAAAGGCCTGTAAACTTACATAACAAATGCACAAGTATATTTTAGCTCAGAAGTATTATGGATCCGGAGCTGTCTTAACATGTCACAATTACATTTTCTTACCCATGCTTTTACCATGTGTTATAAGCATATGGCATGTTGGCAATGCATGACAAAAATGCACAAAGTATGGTGTTAAAAAAATATCCTACCAAGAAGTTTGAGAATCTGCCTATTACTCTGTTCTGTTAAGTTAGGCATCTTCTAAAGTACCAATTTTCTTGTAAACTGAAGATTCCCTCTACACTCACCAGTAGAGTGAGTGTAGAGGGAATCTTCTTTTCATGCTAAATAGAAGCATGCAGCTCTGGAAGGGACTGGAAATTCTGGTCTCTTGCTGACAATAGATACAGGTTAAATTGTCAGCTGGTTTATCCAGTAGAGAGTATAGACCATCTGGGTTGAGAAGGAGAAAGCAGTGGATGTTGTCTACCTTGATTTCTGCAAGGGTTTTTATACTGTCTCCCATCCTTACAGGTAAGCTTGCAAAATGCAGGTCAAATTAATGGACCATGAGCTGGATCAAGAACTGGATGAATGGCACAGATCAGAGTGTCACAATCAGTGGAGTAGAATCCAGTTGGAGGCTTGTAGTCAGTGGCGTTCCTCAAGGACCAATATTGGGTTCAGTCTTACTCAACTTGTTCATCAATGACCTGGATGAAGATAGAATGCATCCTTAACAAGTTTGCCAATCATATCAAACTAAGAGGAGTGGCTGATACACCTGAGGGCTGTGCTGTCATTCAGTGGGGCCTTGATAGCATTGGCTGAGAAGAAACCTAATGAAGTTCAACAAAACAAGTAAGTATAGGGTCCTGCACCTGGGGAGGAATAACCCCAAGTACCAGCAGAGGTTGAAAGCTGCCTTGCTCCAGAGCAGCTCTGTGAAGAAGGACCTTGGGGTAGTGGTGAATGACAAGCTGACCATGAGCCAGCAGTACCCTTGCAGCCAAGAATGTCAATGGTATCCTGGCATCAGGAAGAGTGTGGTCAAGGGAGGTGATCCTGCCCCTCTACTGTGCTCTAGTGAGGAGTATTGTGTTTGATTCTGGTCTCCACAATTCAAGAAAGACACCCATAATCTCTGTCTTTTCTCTCTCCCTCTCTCTCACTAGAGGGGGTGGGAAAAGGGAAGAGCTGTGGGAAGTTTAAATTCTGTATTAGCTTAAATGATGACAGTTTTTAGTTGGCACACAATGTGCGGTATGAATTGTTGAGATAACAACAGGTCTGATCAGAATGTGTTGGAAACAATTTTGATCTAAGTATTTGTATATTAGCTGTGGATCCCTCTGGTTACAATGTTGCTCAGTCTTTTAATGTGGTTGAGGTATCTAACCCTGTATATGTTTCACTATATTCAATATGTCCCCACCATGGTGCTCTTTTTCAGAGTGGCGAGAGGAATCAGGATAACTTTGTTGATATACTTTAAGATACCAATTTATGTCATGATAACATCAAGGGCAAAAATGGTCCTTTGGGATTTGTATTCAGTGTCACTCTCCTGCCCTGAACGTGGCTTCTACCACTGGGAATTCATTAACTACCACATCCAGCCTGTGAGGGGAATATGATTTTCCCCAGCTTCTTACCCCCTCTTCCTTCTTCAGGCGTGATACAACAGCTTTGGAGAATTCCTTTTGGATGTTAAGGAAAGCATGTTGTTACTAAATCTGCCAGGTTTCCTCGGTGCAGTCCACACCATGGTTAGATACAGGACAGAGGTTTATAGGAAGGTCATTCAGAGATCTGCCCTGATGGTGGATAGTCATGAGTGGCATGGAATGTGGGAGAAAAAGGCTGAGTTCCTCAAGAAATTATCTGCTCCAATTACTTGGGAGTTCATACCTGAACAACTCGAAGACACTGATAAAGTGACAGAATATTTGCAAGGAGAATGCTGTTGCAATTCCACAAAGATACAATTTATTGCTGGGCCCTGGCTACTATTTATTGGACAGTGCTCTGTACTAGACAGCACCCTCATGGAGAAGAGAAGGAAAAGAGACCCACAGGCACTGAGGCCACTCAAACTGCAACTGAACCAGATGAACAACTTGTGCTGATAGCAGGTGCCCCTATAAAGAAATTCAAGACAAATTTAGTTCACTCAGTGAGGGATGAAGAGGAATAAGGCACTCAAAACAAGAGGAAGAAGCAGGGCCAGAGAGAATCACCTGATCCCTACACTCAGGTGAGCTGCAAGATGTGCAAAAACATTTCAGCCATCTCAAATATTGTGACCTACCTGTTCTGATGCTGGGATATCACAACATGCAACATGAAACTAGATGGTAGTGAAGCCAAGCAATTGGGATCCCTGTTCCAGGATGTAGGCATTGGCAAGGGGATTGGAAAGAGGACAGAAACTCTCAGCCTATGGAGGCAGAATCTGCAAGCTTGAGGGAACAGTATTCTCTCATGGATGACCTAATAGTGCACTGAGATAAGTGGAATGCCATGGAGAAAGGTATCCAGGACCTGAAAGAATTAGCTGTGCTGGAGGCAATCTATAGGGACTCAAATAACAAACAGTCCCTTGTAGATCCAGATCAGATCCGGTGTACACAATCCATGTGACAGATGTTTCTAGGGAGTGTGCCATCATTATACATCAACCGTTTTGGCACTGATGTCCATGACAGAAGAAGAAACACTGCTTCAGATGGCCACCCAAATTTTGACAATATGAAGTTCTTTTTTCCTCCCTACCGACCTGTGCCTCGACTGTGAAAAGACTGAACAAGACTGAGGACAGGCTTGAAAGACTCAAGCAACCTAGAGAGAAAATGTCCCATGCCCCTGCCAGTATGGACCAGAATCTCTGCTACTGGGAGCATGTACCCCTCTGCTGGAGCGAGTGGGACACACCATGAGGTAACCTGCAGTTTTACCTGCATGAGCACAGAGAGGACATGAGAAAGCAGGATGGAAAACTCAGCTCTGCCCTAAGAGCAGGGGTACATGAATTGAGAGGAAAAACAACCACCAACAGAAATTCTCCAAGGATAATCCAGTTTATCCTTGGACAAGTCTCCAGACAGAATTGAAGGGCTAAATGTTATTTCTGATCCTCTTGAAGAGATCTCCAGTTCATGTTTGCAAGAACTGAGCAGTGACTGCCATGACCAGAACTACAGGGGCCCTGCCTCCAGCCATGTGGAAGAGAGGGAGAATCAGATCTATTGGATTGTGTGTCTCCCATGGCCTGGCACATCAGACCTACAAGAGGAATAAGGCTTTAGTTGACACTGGCACACAATGTACCCTGATACCATCGAGATCCGTAGGGGCATGATCTATTTCTGGGATGACAGAGGGGTCCCAACAGCTGACAGAATTGGAACCTGAGGTGAGCCTGATTGGGAATGAATGGCAAAATCACCCCGTTCTGATTTTCCCAGAGACCCCATGCACCCTTGACAAAGATTAACTCAGGAGAGGCTATTTCAAGGACTCAAAAGGGCATTGTTGGGCTTTTGGGATAGGTGCTGTGGAGACAGAGGAAATTACACAACTGAATACTTTGCCTGGTCTCTCAAAGGACTCTTCTGCTGTGGGACTGCTGAGGGTGGAAGAACAACATACCAATCACTGCCACAACAGTGCATCATCAACAATACTGCACCATCCTGACTCTGTGACCCTCATCCACCACTGAGTGCTGCTGTGGAGGACATGCTGGACCTTCAGTGTGAGCTGGAGTCTAGGTCCCACAATTTGCCATGCATTCATCCAGACTGAATTGGAAATGGCGAGAATAGTTGCAATATTTTGATGACATCATTGTGTGTGGCAACACAGCAGAGGAAGCTTTTGAGAAAGGGGAGAAGATAGTCCAAATCCTCCAGGTCCATCACAAAGCAAAGTAAGGTCAAGGCAGATGCCCAGGAAATTCAGTTTTTAGGAGTAAAATGGCAAGATGGACATCATCAAGATTCCCATGGATGTGTCCAATAAAAAGAAGTTGTGTCCCCACCAAACAACAAGGAGGAAACATATGCTTTCCTTGGCAGTGGGGATTTTTGAAGGATGCATATTCTAAATTACAGTCAGATTGTAAACCTGTTTCATCAAGTGACCCAGTAGAAGAATAATTTCAAGTGGGGTCCTTAACAACAAGAATCTTTTGAGCAAATTAAACAGGAGATTGTTCATGCAGCGGCCCTTGGGCCTGTCAGGACTGGACAAAATGTGAAAAATATCCTCTACACTGCAGATGGGGAGAATGGTCCTTCCTGTAGCCTCTGGCAAAAAGGTATCCTGGAAGACATGAAGATGAACCCTGGGGTTCTAGGATCAGAAATACAAAGTATATGAGGCTGTAAAAATCCAACTGAAAAAGAGATAGTGGCAGCTTACAAAAGGGCTCAAGCTGCTTCAGAAGTGATTGTCACTGCAGCACAGCTCCTCCTCTCACCCTGACATCCAATGCTGTGCTGCGTGTTCAAAGGGTAAAGTCCCTTCCACACATCATGCTACATAGACATGGATCACACAGCAAGCTTGAATTGGTAATCCAAATTGCCCAGGGATCTTGGAACTCATCATAAACTGGACAAAAGATAGAAGTGTCAGACTATCATCAGAAGAGTAGGAGAAGAATGTATCATGTGCTGAGGAGGCCCTACCACATAACCAACTACCAGAAAATGAAAAGCAATAGCTTCTCTTTAATGATAGTTCCTGCTGTATTGTAGGGATACATTGAAAATGGAAAGCTGCTGTATAAAGTCCTATGAGGTGAGCTGCAGAAACTACTGAGGGATAAGGTAGATCAAGTAAGGTTGCAGAGCTGAAAAACGTACAGCTGGCTTTAGATACCACTGAGAGAAATGGACAACACTCCACACTGACACATGGATTATACAGGTGGAAGAGTCTTGGGTTTGTAGTGAGATGGGTGGAATAACAAGCAGAAAAATCTTGAGCTCCAATCCAGTCCTTAGGCTTCCTCCCTCTCTCATGTTATACAGGTCTATCAGCCTCAGTTTCAAAGGAAATTTTATTTATCTGAATAGAAAATGCAGCTACATAAAAAATGCAACTTGGGAACCAGCATAAAAGCCCACAGAACTTATCCACAGTCATGTTGAAGCCTGCCAACAATCTCAGCTGACAAAGGTTGGGGCTTTTTTCTGAGAAGTTAAATGCTTGCTTTAAAACTTCAGTGTAAAATGTCTTCATTGTTCTTTTCTATTCTTTAATTTTAAAGTAATAATTTTTAAGTATATATGTATATTTTTAGCAACATTACAGACTCACAAAACAAATATGGTAAATTTCATATAAAAATAAGCATTTGGCCAGTCTTTTTATTTCTCTTCAGTCATTGAAACTTCAAATTAATATAAGGATGTAAAATTGCTAAAAATTAAAATATTTCCATGGGTTTCACTTATCTTAAACTACACAGTGTCTCAAGTATAAGTAAAAATGATTAATTTATCAAAATAAGTATTTAAGTTAGAGCACTCAAGACAAGAAAATCTCCACCATGCTCCAATATGATGCTCTCAGAATATTCTTGCAATAATTCAGATGAGGTTATTCTTTCAATAAAAAAAGAATAATTTTTCTGTTTGTGACCACAGGACTGATTCCTTTCTCAGTTCTCCCTGGTGCTACTGACTCAATCTGCAGGAATGTGAAAGCAGACGTGTTGTGAGAGCCTTGAAATTGCCCATCTCCATGTAGCAGTGTAATTGTCAAATGCAGTGAAAAAATGGAACAAGCAACTCTCTCTTGACATGTGCGATTTCCTCAGAACCACTGAAATCAGTGGAACTGTTGCAAATGTATTAACATTGGGTGGAAATATGATTCTTGCCAGAATTACCTGTATTATATAGGCTCTATTTAAGAGTTAGAAAATCTGTTGAGCATGGCACATCTATTCTAGCCTGTAATAGTAACTACAACTGGAAAAAATAATATTAATAACTGCTTAATTACAGCCTATGTTCTTCAAACATGGCCACAACCTGAGGTATGAATTAGCTTTATATGAAAGGTCTCAAATGACAGTTATTATGCTGCTACGACCATTTGGTACTTTTGAACTGACACAGGTGCTAAAGTCTGTAAATGACCCAGTTTTAAACTACGTTAACTGGCAAACTAATTCGTGTCTGTTGTGGTTTAGGAATGGTATTCTCCAGTTTATTACATGAAAAGGACTCCTTCTCCCTGAAAGAGACTGCCTTCCTACCTGCCCCCCTGCTTCTGCCCTACTCCCACTCCTCACCCGCACCCTCACTCCCCCTCAGCTCCCAGCCTGGCCAGAATAACCTTCAAGTCTTATCCATGCTCCCTCCTGGCCACTGCAAAAATTAACTCTATTGTGGCTGAAACCAGGAAAATCACATTATGTGAAAGTCTTTGAAATTCATCCAATACTTGTAAAAGAAGAACTCACCATTTGGTGAAGACATGCTGCACTGTTCAAAGGTTAAATATATATATAAAAATATCTTTTCTATAAGCTAAAAAGTACCAAGTTGTAACTTTTGGATAGTGTCTCTGTGGTGTGAAGCATTATCTGTTTTACAGATTTGAATGGGCCATAAATATCCTAGCAAATTGAGAAATTTTAATTTTAAATATTTTCTAACTTTTTCTTGTTATAAGTTTAATGAATAAAATCACCTACATCAAGCAAGTTAGCAAAGCTTACATTCTTGAAAGAGATCTTACCATAACAACTTCATTGCTTTTACATGGATATACTTTTGGTATTTAAGTATAACTACAGAACCACTGCAATGAAGAGATGCAGAAATGTTCTCCTCTCCTGCCAAAACACACTACAACTGGTTGATTAGAGTACCTGCTTGGTTAATGACAGGTTTGAATTCCATCAGACTGAGGAGAGAATTATATTTGGTTGCTTAAGTTTGGGCTGCAGTTTGCTGTATAAATCCCAGAAGCAAAACAGAAGGAAATGGCCATAATATTTCCTGAAAGGTCCAATTCTGTTGATATTCATGGGGAACACCCATAGCATACTTTCTGGCTGAAACTACTGAAGGGACAAAAATAATGGAATATGAAAATTTCTGGATCCTCATTTTATTTAAACAAGCTGGAAATCAGTATTACCTTGCTCAATGTGGTGCAGGGTGTGAGCACAGGTCTAGATACATGGATCTGGGAAGTGATGGAGATGGAAAAAGAAGCAAATAGGTTTAGGAATTCTATATCACAACCCTCAATCACTGTTTTTACCTTCCATATCCATCCTGATTTAGGTCCTGCATTTCTTTTAGCAGTGAATCTTTTAACCAGAAATCAGGGAACATATTTTACTATGATTTTATGTTCTGAGGAAAACAGCTTGTACAGTGTTGTTATATAGCCTGAAAAGTAACACAGTGAGTTACATTTGGTACAAATCATTCAGGCTGGTGTCTTACAAGTCAATTCACTTATAGCACAGTATGCATATCTAATATTATTTGTAAACACTGTTGGGACTCAATCCTGCATGGCTGAAGAGTTTGCATTAAAACAAGGTAACAAAAATGCCAGTAAATGGCCTAATTGCATTTAAAAATATTAATTCTCATTTAAAAAGAAAATCATGCTAAAATCAAGTGATTAGATTCTATTCGCAAATGATTGGGGTAAAAATGTAAATGGATGTGAAATGCAACACAATGAACCAACTATGTTCTAGACACCTCTTTTAATTCACTTTATTATAATCTAAGGAGAAAAAAAAAATAAGGTACTGCTGTGGGTACATTATTTCTGCTTAACTGACAATATCAGTAATTAAATATATTTCTGCTGGTTTTGTGACCATATGCCTGCAAAATGTAAAATAAAATTTTTCTTTTCAATTTCTTTTGTTCCCAGTACTGACTGCCTGTCAGAGTGAACCCTCCAGATTCCTGTGTGTTGGTATCCATGGGCTCTTTCTTGCCAAGCTGCCAGTCTGGAGCGTCACACCTTACTGCCTTTAAAGATTGCCCTGCAGAGATAGAGGAAAATGGCAATTTTTACATGATGCAGTCTGGCAGCCCAGGAGATTTGAAGTCAAAACTGGTGCCAAGATTTACCCAGGAGAGCAAGCAGAGGCGAAAAAGAGAATGTGGGCCAAAGGGAAAATAATAAAGCAAAGGAAGAGGGAAGTAAAAGGCAGGAAAGCACAGCAGAGTGGGAGCAGGTTTTTTTGATCAAGCATGGAACACAAGGCTAAATATTGGACACTACATGTTGTTTGCATGCATTTGTTGAGAGGGTCAGGGTCCTAAAGAAAGTCAAAAGGAAGAGGTCGGCTTTTTTTGCATGGCCCAAATTGTAGTAGATTGCAGAATGTAAATGAGACAATTATTACACCAATGCTCATCAAGCTGTGCTGGAAAGACTTCAATAGCCTGATGAATATGCATGCAAATTTGTTAATTAAGTTAATTATTCTGCTGAAAATTCATTTGTCTTCCAAGGACATTTTCCCAATGATTCTAACATGCTTGTGCCATTAGTCATGCTCCATGCTATTTAACATTACTTTTTGTCCACTTTTTCTTTCCCTCTTTTTCGTCTTGCTTTACTGTCCTATTCCATTTCTGTTGTTGTTGCTTTTTCTGTTTTGATTTGCTTTTCTTATTAAAGCTTTAAAACCAGATAATTGTTTCTCTTAATTGACCCCTGCAATGCTGCAAAATGCTAGCAGGCAGCTCCATAGGAATCCCCTAAAACTAGATTCCATTCAAGTACTTGCTTCATATAGAAAAAATTCCTAAAATGTCACCTAGGAAAGAGGGGGTGCCAGGGGGATGGGATCAGGGGGAGCAAACCTATCTGGCATCATTAAAGCTGGAGTCTGAATGAGTCCACACAGTAATCAGGAGGGATAAATCTGTCCTTGCTTCAGGCTATTTCCTCAGCACAGCCTCGGTTTGGCACAAGGTGTTACCTTGCTCCAAAAGGTGTGATCTTGTCACACCTCCCTTCCCTCTGCCTGTTCAGCTATACATAGAAACATATGTGTTCAAAGAGGAACAAGAACTGAGATACTTTTCTGTCACCGCGAGGGCCAAAACCTGTTACCATGGCAACAAAAGGAATCGTGAGTTTAAAAATCATGTCTAAATGGCAAAATGAGATAATTTAAAGAAACAGAAGGATTTTTTTTTTTCCTCCTATGCAAGGGAACCACAGCATTATTACAACTTTGAGTGATTACATTCTCAAAAATGGGATCTTTTTCTATCCATTCTCAAATCCCCATCATTTTAAAATGTATCAGAGTACACAATGATTATTTTACATTTCTAATATGGTCTATTACTCTTAAGTTCACTCATTTTTATTCTATTATTCTCTTGCTCTATTCCATTGCAGATGAGAAAAAAAAAAAAAAAGAAAAATGTTTGGGTTATTTTAGCCGAAGGAAGAAGGCCCAGTATGGCAATGGTATACTTTCTCTTTTCCCACAGTAACAAGGACATCAGGAAAAAGCTTAACAGAAAGAAATTAAGAGAAAGCAAAAATTGCAGATAATGGAGTTTAAGAAAATTAATTGGTGAAGATTCTCTTTTGTGCAGTCCTTATACATTACACAGTCTGAATGGCACTGTAGTGTCACATAGATCGTAAACCAATTAGGACTGTATTCTAAACCCTGTAATTTCTGTAATTCCATCTGCTTTAGATGGTTTAATTAGTGAAAGTCACAAAAGCCAAATAGATTACAATATTTTGAAATTCAGCCCAAAGGCAAGAAATAAAAGTTACACAAGCCACTTTATGTGCAAGTGGGCATATTGCATGAGTATATAAAAAAAGGAGGGTAACATTTTTTCTTTTAATTTTTTTTTAATGGAAGCTGGGTCAAAACATATTAGTAGTGTAATCCTGATCATAAAAACGATAGTGTCAAAATCGACATGGACTCTAAAAGGACAAGAATTCAACCCAAAAGATGACAACCTTTAGTCCTGAGCTATTTTTCTAGCAGCAATATAACTGCTTTCATTATTACTTAGACCTCCATTCTACTCCTTCTGACATCAAATACAAGTTCCTCACCAGGGACTCTGACCAAGGTTTTCATTTGCAGAGTGTGGTTGATGAACTCTATAATGTTTGTGACTTTAAGGTGGTAAAAGGAAAGACTGGTCAATGGATGTAGTCTTTTTATTCCAGGTACTCTGTCCTGAAGCAGTTGTTCCAACTGTTTTATATTCCTAAGCTTTGTCTAATAAATTGATGAATACTTTAATGAAAAACTATGTCTCAACTGGGTGATTATATACAACATATCCCTGTTCTTATCCTTCTAAAATTTACCATGTCCAATGTGTTTCCAAATGCTAACAGTAAATAGCATAACTTGGAAAGCCACTGTGTTAGTATCTTCTCTCCTGCCAACAGTCCCAGAAAAATTCTTAAGAAGGATGCTTTGCATGAAAGAGAGTTATACAGACAACCCATATAATCACTTTAACAAACTAGAAAGAAAAATGTCTTACTTTAAAAAAAATTAGTTTTTCAGAACTTTAAAAACATCTACAACCAATTAAACAGCTCACGATGCATTGTATTTGTCTAGTGATGGTATTTCTCCTCCAATACAACTGTGCATTATTATGGACCACAAATAGCTTCAGTCACTGGTGACTGACAGCAGCATGCTGAAGACAGGGTGTATGCTATGGCACTGTCTGTCACCCTCTGATTGAGACACCGTAGGTGTCCAGGTCTATCTTTGCTTGCTGTGAAAAATTACAAGGTAAAAGTGTTACTCATAAATAAGATGCCTTGTCTTCCCCCTTAATGAGAACACAATATAGAATTCAGCTATTAATTCATGGTACCTCCTGCAGTTCAAACAAATCACTTTTTTCTAGCTGTTGTGAGAAATGTCAAGTCAATGAAGATATCTTACATAAAAACAATTATCAAACAGTGATGATAGAAAGGAAAAATTAAGGGGAGACAACAATTATATAGCACAGTTAAAAAGAAAGGGGGGGGCTAATAAAATGCCTATGTCGTTATAGGGAAACAGCTGTTCTCTGTAACTGTTAGGAAAGGTTTTACTTGCAAAATCAGGCACATACTCTTGTATATTTGATTCTATAGCCCTTCGCAATGTAGTAGCTCTAGTTAAGAGGAGAAATGAAAAAAATTTTCTCTATCCAAAATCTACACTGTTTACTTCAAATGGAATCATATCAGAAGCAGCTGCAGAGATGAGGGACACCTCCTGCTCCTGAGATTGCCTAGATGTTTGACTCTTTCTCTGTGTAACACAGGCAGCCAACTTTCTTTCTTTTCCATAGCCGAAAGGTTGCATCCAAATGTTTAACGACTGAGACAGAGACCCAGACCGGCAGGGAATCTGAATTGTTTATTCAAAGAAATGAGCCGGGTTTATACACTTTTTCAAGGCACAGTATTTCCTTACATGGTAATATTCACTACATGACCTATCCCATGTTGCTACATCAGCAACACACTTTCTAAATGTCCTATGGGGTGATCACGTGCTGTTCACCCGTCTGTCAGCTGCCAGCAGGCTCCTCTCCCACAGGGCTCTGTCATGTGGGGTAAGATTGATCCCTGGGGCCTTTGGGCTCTGATCCTGCTAGCTCTGGACCCCTGGCCCCTCTCAGTGTCACAAGGACAAAAGTAAAAGATGGGAGGCACTCTTTCCTCTCAAGACCAGAGTACCACTTTATTCTGGATAGGAGCTGCCTGGGAAAAAAGGTGGTGTCCCAGAGGGGCAAGACCCTGAATGCCTGATGGCAGAAGAATTTAAACCTGGGGGGAAGGTGTGCGGAGGTAAGGGATCACTGCCAATGGGGCAACTGATGGGAGGGGTGGGGGAAGGAAGTAATCCGGGCTAAGACCACCACCACAAGGCTCCAGGGGGAGAGGGGGGGATATGGAATGAACCAGTTGATGCAACACAACAATGTGGCACCTCCTTCCCCAAGGTAAGGTGGAAACAAGCCTCTCTGTGCTGTCATGTGCTTCTTTGAACTGCCATGTGCTTCTGCAGGCACTTCCCACAGCTGGCAGCTCAACTCCATCCCATCTCTTCCCACACAAATATCCTTGTGGCAGCCAGTAATCATCAAAAATGATGAGTGTAGGTGTGAATGTACACCTTTCCTCCCAGTTCACAACCCACTGGTGAAGTGTGGTCTGAATTTGTGCTCAGAGTTGCTGAGAACCACTGAGTGTCTGGCTTGTAACTCCATTACAGATTAAGTGTAAAGTTACTTAATCCATAATGGAGTTGAGGATTAAGTAACTTTAATGGACTGAAAGAATGGACTGGAAAGAATAATGTCTTACTTTAAAAAAATGAGTTTTTCAGAACTTTAAAAAAATCTACAACCAATTAAATAGCTCACAATGCATTGTATTTGTCTAGTGATAGTGGCTGTGAGATGGAGGCAGCAACAGTGGTGACAAAACCTTAAAAATACCAGTTCATTTGAGCCTTCCGTTGAAAAATAAACTTATAAGGGAAGTTGACTCAGCACCACTTGCTTAATTTAAAAATCCAACTCAACCTATTTTAAAACAAAAAAGGTGTAGGAAAAGAAAAGGCAACAGTCTTACCAGTGAATTAGTCATGGCATATTTGGGGTCTTCTGAGATGGTGGAGCTATAGAATTATATCTAATCCTGTCACAGTTTATTATCATAGCTCACTCTCCTTGTGTTCACTAGAGCATTCATTGTGATTTTCCCTCTTCAGGAAAGACTGTATGAAACTCACAAACTGCTGAAGCAGTCATTGGGATCGTGGTTGGAAATGTCCAAGCAGTCCAGAGGATGATAGACGGTTGTAACAGACCTTCCAAAAGAGGGGAAAAACTTGGGTAGGGAGACATGGGTTGTCAGCCCAGGAGCTACAATTGGACAGGAGCTTTCGCCATGTCCAATGGTTGCTTCCTTCTATTTTCATCTTCTTCCCAATGAAGGCAAACTCTATCGTGTTCTGACAGCACAGCTGTGTTGGTCAGAGGTGTGACGAGATATGTACTCTGACAGCCAAAGCTGCCACCACATTCTGGCATGCTATTTTTCTCCACTTATCATTAACACTCACGGTGAATAAACCTCTTAATGCAGATTGTCGCAAATCCCCATTTGTCTTCTGTTCTTTTAGGCGAAGAAACACAATATGTGTCTGACTTGCAGTCACAACAAAGTCAGTGAGTTCTGCCCACCATCCAATCTAGTTTTAAACCAGCAGATGTGTGAACACAGAGCCACACTAAAGATGACAAAAGACAGATCAGCTCCTGCTGAGCATCACCAGTTAGCATGAATAAGGCCAGCCCAGGTATACTACACACACTGAAATGTGTCAAAGGCTCACTATAAAAATCCCTAAAGTCTTCAGCTGAAGATGCTACTGTGAATTACTCGCCAGTGAAGAGGTATTTTTGATTTCTCTCAAATCCAAGTACTTTTGAATCATGAAATCGTGTCATCAATTTCAGTCTCTGGCTTATAAAAACAAAATTAAAAAGTAAACCTTTATTCAGGAAAAAAGTCAGCAAGTGAGACCTCCGTTCTCAAAAAAAATTATGAAACAAGTGTTTTGAGACTTTTTTGACAACTGGACACATAAGCTGTTGTTTAGCATATTTTGACTAATTCTTCACTTCTTAAAACATTTCATCTACTCATCTCTGCAGCAAATGCTAGTGAAAGTTTTGGCATGCTTTGTACTTGCAATAAACTAATGTATGCTGGTCCATATCCTCAAAATTCTAGGAAAGACCTGTTTCTAAGTCCAAAACCTAGCTACATCAGCAATTTACACAACAGGGCTTTTCAGGAACAAGAGGATTTTAAGCTCTGTTGAGCAAACATCAGGTTCTTATCCCACAACTCCTCATTGTGATATTGTTATATTACCCCGTCCAAAGATACAGATACACAGTATATCTGATCTATGTGACAAAAAAAAACCCAAAAAAAGACACATACTTGGATGGAAAGCATCCTGCCCTGCTCACAAAAAGCTGTGTGTACACCTGAAGTGCTGGCAGGAGACAACTTGTGAAGGTAGAGAAAGAAAAAAACAGGAAAAAAATTAAAAATTTTTAAAAATATAAAATCAACAAAACAATTCACACTTGAATTCCACTTGTTGCTAAAAATTGTAATGGGAAGGATTGTTATAACATTTGCAAATTAGAACATTGATAGAATTACTTAGAGGCTATAGTTAACCACATCGGGATTATTGTAAACCAAATTTAAACATTCCTGTACGCATGTTGATCTAAATCTTCTTGCCCAGAATAGACTAGGGTTTACTTTCAGAGGACTTTATGACTTTGCTTTTAATGGGAAAAATTAAAAAGACAGATGCTGAAGATATACACAGTTAATATGAACAGAGAGTGTAATGCCAATTAGAAACCAATTCAAAGGCGGGGATTTTTTTCTCTTTTATTCTTTGTTGTGTCATGTGAATTATCCCTTCTGAGCTTTTTGAAATGACTCAAAGACTTCCTTGCAGAAGTAAATAGGGCACCTTTTTCAGTTTTTCCTTTCCCACTTCCTCTCTTCTTTCTCTCCTGCTCTCTCCTGCCACCTCCCATCCCCTCTGTACAATTTCAACTATATGGACTGATAATGATCAAATGTTTAAATGGTGTAGTGAGGGTGGTTAACACTCTGTTAAACCAGGATCTTCAACCTCAAACTTGCAAATGTTGCAGGGAACACTGGTAGCTAAAGAGAGAGATTTTCAACTAAAGCTGAGCAAGCACCTAATGTCTACATCTGTTCTGAAGAAAGGCTAAATATCTTCAAAATTGTAATAAAAGAACACTGACATTGCAAAAGGAAAATCAAATGTCATTGAGAAGTGAGTGAATAAAAATGTTACTGAGGATTCTATTTGCATTTTTTGATGGTAAATTAGGTTACAAGGGTTAATATGTTAAAGAATGGTCTGTCTATTATTATGTTTGCTGTCAGAGCCAATCTCAATCAAGCATAACTACAGACTAATGGGCTGTCTTTGATCAAAATCTGAGTCCTTGTTTAGTCTCATTCAAAATTAAAAGCCTAATAGTTAATATTTTAAGATATTTTGCAGCTTATGTGCCATTGTAGTAGAAGTCATGCTGTGGGAAAAAAGCGATGCCAACACTACTATACCTTATTATGGTACAAAGCATCAAACTGATAGTTTAAATTTGTAAGAATTTCCCTGTTTCTTTCATAAGAAAGTCATTGTTTTCCTCAGCACCAGTCCAGTACCATCTTGTTTCAAGAACTTTCTCAATCTGAGTAACATTGGCTGAAGACTTGTGTCCCTGCAACACTGAATTGGAACAAAACCACTATTCCTATGGGCACATTCCCCTATTAAAATGAGTAATTTCTCAGCAGTCTAGGTTACTTTAATGGATACCACCTTATACTAAGCTTCTGCATCAGGTCTGCCGTCTAACAGTGAATGAAAAATTAATAATTCACAATTGCATCATAAGAAAGGAAACTGTGATTTAAACACACGTGTATGTTCTTCAATAAATGCAACATGCAATCTGCTATGTTTTTCCCATGTGTTGGAAACAAAACAGATGGAAAACACGATGTACTGATCAGAGGTCTCACTTCATCTCTCCCTGTATTCCCTCAGTAGAAGAAAGATTTTACTCTCTGAATGACTCTGTCAAAGAAGTAAACAGATAGAAGAACTAGGTATTCTCCTGCTTCTTACACAGTACAAGATTGAATAATGCTGAGCAAGTACTTCACAGGTCTTAATTTATTTAGAAAGTTTAGATGTCTTCTGACTTCTGAGAGATTTCTTTATTTCTGCAGTTCTTCTTAACATATTAGGAAAAAGTGACACACAGGGCGTTATCCTTGCCCTTTTTTTCCCACTAATGCTATGTTTTTAAAAAATAATTTTATACTTGCTTTTGTTATTTTTTTCCATAGTCAGTTACTGCAAAACCAGTAATTTTCCCTTATTTCCATGGTTGTTAGCATTCTACAATTCATTTTAAGTTTGTAACAGTATCTCAGGAGTGTTTGGTGGTGTGGATAATGCATAAAGCTGTCTATTGAGCCTCCACCCTTTAAATACCTAATTATTGTGGCTAAACAGCCAAAGAACAACAGGGCCCAAACACTTCTGTCCCTGCTCTCCATTTAAAACAGATCTAATGAGCAAATGCTGAGCAAGACTTGAAGTCTAATGATTTAAAGGTTCGGGGAAAAGCCTAGATCTGCAGATTTCACTGAGGTCTGTTTAAAGTTGCATGGCAGATTGGCAAGCCTGGCTGAAAAGTGTGTTCTGCCATACACTCTCCCCTGGCCTTGACATCATTCTCCAGAAGAGATGTATTCCTGCACCACACAACCTGTGGCACTAACATACTGAAATTAAATGTATGGAATTGCTTTGAGAGATCTGAGGGCTCCACTTTGAGAGACAGAAACTGAGGATTGATCATACCCAAAGTCCATTGTGGAGGCAAGGGCAGGCAGCCCACAGCCCTACCAGCTGCTCCCACAGGCCCTCTCAGAGTGTCGCTGAGCTGTGATCTAGACAGAGTTATGGGCTAGAAGATCTCTGACAACTCACTCCAAACACCAAAAGTCCACAGCAGTGTAAAATTTGGACAGATAACAAGATTTCATGCAGCATCATTCATTGTTTTTCTTTCACTATTTCTCTCCCCAACTCCTAGCTGCTAAAAGGCAGCACACCAAGACACACTGGGGCTGGAGCCTGGGCAGTAATGATTCAGCAGCCCAGCCCAAGCGTGCCCTCCTGCCCCTTTCCTCTGCCATCCTTGGCTGCAGCAGGTACAGCAAATGGGCTCTTTCTCACTGCAGCAGTTGGCTTCTATTGTTTCTCCTGGGCATCAATAGGCCACTCTGTTTTATCCCTGGAGCAGCAAGCACCCCAGCAAGCTGCTGCACTGTTTGTCTCTGTGGTCTCCAGAGACAGCAGAGACTGAATTTTTTTCTCAAGAAATGACAGGTGTCTGTTCTTTGGCAATGAAAGTTTAAGTCTAGCACAGCAGACATACTGAGAAGAAAACAATCCTCACCTGAATTGTCCCTCCAGCATAAAAGGCAGTTTCACTTTGTAGGTTCTGTCTCTTCTGGCAGTTTGGTGCCCCGATGTTGGATGGGGAGGAGGGTACAATATTAGAAGGAAGCAATGCCAAGCCTGTAAGCACTATGGGCAGGACCAGTCCCTTCTCCTGCTCCTTCCCCTGATCTTAGGGCTCTTCACTGCTGTTTGCCCTCTGTGAGGAGTCAAGCCAGGCCAGACAGCATGCCTCTCTTTCCCTTTGCCTGTTTCTTTTTTCCTACAGGTTTTCTACCCTTCCTGATGATTTCTTTTCCTCCTCCCTGCCCCTCAATAGTAATGTGCCTGTTTAAAACAGATCCACCTCACTGCGCTAGCTGCCAAAACCACCTATATTCTCAATCTCTGAGATTATTCCTTGCTCCTGGTTCTTGCAGATCACAACAGATGCCCATCTTCCCCTACAGCTCCTGAGGACTGCCCTAGTGCTCTCATCAGGAGTGCCTTTCTTGCATCCATAATTGCAGCAGAAACCCCTAAGAACCCAAATAAGACAAAAGGAAGCACAGTCTGGGGCACAGGAGTCAGTGCGGCTGGTCTTTCTGATGGTAGTTGAGGATTGATTAAACCATTCTATTTCATGGGGTTTTGTCCCCTTCATCGTCCTACTTCTTCTGGAGTGCTGCAAACCTGCCAGGAAGTAGGCTGACCTAGGGAGAGAAACAGATACATTTTTGGTGATGAGAAGGGAGCAAGAAATGGGAAAAAAAAAAAAAAAAAAAAAAAAGCTTTTCACTGGTAAGAAATATTCTTTACAGAACAGCATAAAATTTGGCAGCTCTGAGAAATCTCTCTGGATCTCCTAACCCCATCATATGTCACAGCTAAATGATAAAGCATGCTGTTATCTCATTAAACAACAGTGACAAAATCCAGAAAGTAGGACATTGCTTTCTCCTGAATGGTGTCACCTCTCAGATGGAGGCTAGGTGGGCTGCAGGAGGACTTTTGCCACTGATGTTAAAAAATTATATGGTCTCATCCTCAGTTTTTACTATTATGAATAAAAGCAATTGCAAAGTAAAGCAGATGCTCAATCAACACTACAGGGAAGAGCAGAGGTCTGTTATGTGAGTGAAAACCCATCTCACATACAGCAAAATTTCCCACACTGAAGGAAAGACTGAATGGTTGAGGCAGAAAGTACATTTTCAGATAGTTTCCAGAAATTTCATATATCAATAGGATTGTGATGATCTTCTGTAGAGCCACAACCACAAAGCATTTTAAGCAGCCACCACTAAGGAAGGTATTTTTTAAATTGAAATAAAAAAAGAAAATGCCCCCAAAAAAAAAAAAGATTAAATTAATATTCTGCTTAAAACTTTGATTCTTTGATATTTCACATTAGCAAACTACATGCACATATACTTTGTGTTAATTGACATATATTAAGCTTTTCCAGTTGCCCTTCTGCTGTGGCCTCATGTAACACAAGAGTCTCATGGCTCTACTTTGGATGGACACTGAAGTGCTTTCAGACCACAAGTACTTCCACTGCAGCCAACTGAGATCATTAAATTCCCTGTGCTAGAGTTACCTGTAAAACCTTTACCAGAGGAGGGCTTATTCTATTTTTCTCAACTAACCTCTAAAATTCAACTTTTTCCTCATCATTCCCCTTCTTGCAAGAAATAGAATGTAACCAGAAGCAACATTACCACTTCACTCCAGTCCAACTAATTTCTTCCACCCCATTAACATTATGCATCTATCCTCCCTGGCCCAATATATGCAGCTTGTTTTAGGAATCTACGTAAGATCAATTTCTGTATTTATATTTATATTTTTATTTATTGAGTTATGACAGTGGTATTTCTTCCATTTTTCCATATAAGTATGTAATATTTCGCAATATGTCTTCTTTACATCACTGTGGCATTTTATCGTAACTATTTAGTCAGATAGCAGTTATTTCAGTAACAGAAAGTCTGCAATTTTCTGTAATTTCTGTACTATCCAAATAGGATTATACAACCTGTGTTAATAATTAATTATTCCTACACAATGTTTGTAATGTAGCTATGTTGAATCTTGTGTAAACGAGGAAAACAAAAGGTAGAGAGTTTAAATGGCTTGCCACAGAGTTTACCAAGAGTCAGTAGTGAAGCTACTTTTCAGGATTTTCTATTGGAAAGTTTTGACCAATAATTATTTCAATTCTTCTGGCTACATATACTTGATTTACTGCAGAACTTACTCTGGCAAATTTCTGTAGGCAAAATATGATAACAACATTGCAAAGAATTCAGACAAAAAAAATTTAGACTTTTTTCACATGTTTTAGTATGTATCTATTTTTCTAGGTTTGAGATGAAGAAGCTTGTTTCAAAGCTATTTCAAATCTTTGGCAGACCCCAAAAAACACTGAATAGACTTATATAAAGTGAGACTCTTTGGTATCTCTCCCCATACCCAACTAAAACTCTGTCTACCAACTGGATAGCTCCAACCAATCGTTAGTTGTTCTAAAAGACAAAGTAAATGTGAAAACAAAGTGTGAAGAAGTAATTTTACAGTCCTTGCAAATGCAGCATTATGCTTTTGAACCACTCTGCATAACACTGAGCCTCAGAGCTACTGGAGATCTACACTGAAACTGGAGAGTCAACTCAGAAATATCTCAAATCATATGCTAAAAAAATAGGAGGCACTGATAAATCATGCCAGAAAGCAAAATCAAATGCAGCCTAAATTACACAGCACAGTAAAGTCCACTTCTGTAAAGAATTAACACCAAAGAATCCAGAAGTCAAGCTCTTCACCTGTGGAAAGGAAATTTTCTCCTGAATCTAAAATAATTATCATAATTTGCCACAGTTGTCCTTCTGGGTTTTTCTTCTGAGTGCAAAGAAAGATGAAAAAAAAAAAAAACCAAAACAAAACAAAACAAAAAGAAAAAGAAAACAAAAAAAAACCACCCAAAAAAACCCCAAAACAAAACAAAAAAACCAAATCAAACCAAACCCAACAAAAATGAAGAAAAAATCTCCACCGAAGACAATGTCATCTGAAAAAAAAAAAAAAGCTGACTACCGACTGGTTTCTGGCGGTAAACCTTAAGTGTCACAAAGATAAGAGGAATGGGAGATAAGCTAAAGGAAAGGAAGGTAGGAACAGCGCTCAGGAGCATCCCGCTCCGGCTCTGACCCGCCGCTATCCCTGCCCGCAGGACGCCGCCGCCGCTCCCGCTCCCGGCGCTCGCTGGAGCTTGCCGAAATCCCTGGCTCGCAGTGACCTCTAGGGGTGAGTTGTACATCTGCAGTATTCCCCCGGCTCTGGGGAAAATGTGTTTTTCTTCTACACAAAAAAGAGTCTTAAGAGGATTTTTATTGAGGATTATCCGAAAATTCCTTCATGCGTGCATCGGCGGTGTATCCAGAGGTGTTATTAGATTAATTATTCCTACACAATGTTTAGTAATGTAGCTATGTTGAATCTCTTGTAAATGAGGAAAATAAAAGGTAGAGAGTTTAAATGGCTTGCCACAGAGTTTACCAAGAGCCAGTAGTGACCCTACTTTTCAGGCTTTTCTATGTAGAAAGTTTTGGCCAATAATTATTTCAATTCTTCTGGCTACATATACCTGATTTACTGCAGAACTTACTCTGGCAAATTTCTGTAGGCAAAATATTATAACAATATTGAAAAGAATCAGACAAAAAAATTAAAGTTTTTTCACACATTTTAGTATGTAGCTATTTTTCTAGGTTTGAGATGAATAAGCTTATGTTTCAAAGCTATTTCAAATCTTTGACAGACCCCATAAAATATTGAATAGACTTATATAAAGTAAGACTCTTTGGCATCTCTCCCCATACCCAACTAAGACAGTGTATACAGATATTTGAAACAATGGTAAGTATTTCGAAATATGAACATAACACAAAAATGTTGCTTTACAGAAAACAGGTTAATGTAATGATTTGAGAACATGACCTTAGAGTGGAAGAAATTAAAAAGTAAAGTCTGTTGAATACAGTGGTAAAATTCACAGATAACTTAATAAATGAAGGATGCAATGGATTTTCATTCATTTTTTACTAGCCAAACAGAATGCTGACATAGTCCTGCAAAAAGAATAATGCTCTAAAAACACCCCAGCAATCCTTCACACCTAAAAGCAGGTAATTTGTAAGTGTCATTCTGTGATAACCCACTCCCAACTAAAAACATTGAGAATCCAATTACTATTTATTCAGGAACTCCTTTTTCTTGCCAGATCAGCTTAAAAACACTGTAAGACAGAGAAACATATGCTGCCAGGTTATGTTTTAAGTACTGTATGAGGAATTAAAAGCGCAGTTCCTGTTATTTGTAAAAGTTGTGTAATCAATTTGTAGAATGCATTAAAAACTCCAGGGAACTGAAATAGGCTAAATTAGTAATTTACTACTGTTCAATTAAGCTATGGTTGAATTCTAAGGGAAAAGACACTGCTATAACCTGAAGACTGTAATTTACAAATCCCACTTCCAGTCCTAGGACATCTGTTTAAGGAAACCTTCCTGTCTGACCATCCAGGACCCACTCTGGCAGTAACGCTTCTACCACCCCAGAATTTCACCCCAGCTAGTGGCAAACACCCTTTGCAGTGGATGGCTTCAGTAAGTCAATGGGTGCCTTGCTAGACTCCCTAATACACCACTGTCACAAAGTCAGACAAGTTTTCCTTACAGGCTCAGCCACAGGTTTCCCATAAGAGAGTCTCAGATATCTGATTTCTCTAAGTACTTTAATCATGGCAGATTAACACAAAACCAGCTCGAGATCAAGCTGGGTGCTGCCAACCAGGGACCCTGAACCAAGCAATACATGGACTTTTGTTTCCACAGTCCATGCACACAGGGGTGTAGGGTCTTCCTGCCGAGCCATTGGCTCCCCTTGTATCTCTGAGTGGCCGCTTGCCTGGCTGGTGCCACAGGTTCCCATGCACTTTGCTGTGCAAAGGCTAGGTGTATTCCTAAACACCAACTGCCTCTAATATCCAAGCTCGGACTTCTTGGCTATTCACAGGCTTTTTCCCGGAGATGGCCTTGCCTGTACTGTGTCAGAACCCAGGACATCCCTCTGGCCAACCTGGCTGTCTTGAGACCCTGGCAGGGGGTCTGGAGACACTGGCATGAAGTCAAGAACACCTGTGGCTTCGATTTTAGCCCATGGAAAAAACTGCCAACTGTGTATGAGGAATTACAGACCACAAGGGTTTGAGTGGTGTGGTGGTTGAATTGACATGGGGTGAAGGAGTGGAATTTTGGGGCTTTTTAGAATGGGGTCTGAGGGGACAAGATGGAGGGATTTGGGCATGTTCTGACCTTTTTCTCCTTCTTCTTGTCCTCCATGTCTTGCTGTGATGGTGACACTTTTCTATTGGTTTAAGGTAGAGACACACTGTCTAACATAAATGATAGATATTGGCACATTATCGTAAACAGTTCACGTAGTTTTTTGTATAAAATGTAAACACCACCCTAGGGGGCAGACAGAATGCCATGGACAACTTGCTAGACAGAGCTCAGCAGGTCAGAGAAAGAATGTTATAGATAAGAAAAAAATAACCTTGAGAAGCCAACCCTATGCATTCAGACCTCTTTTTTGGCTGTGCAGGCTGGGAAACAAGGACTTTTGTATTCTCGGGGTCACCTTGACACCTGGACCCCGAGAGTACTGGTATTTCAGAGGTAAGCATTCATATGCAAAGGGGTTACACAGACAAACAGTTTTATGGTCTTTTTAATGAACATGGAGGATTTCCTCATGTGTGCAGATGGGGAACACAGCTACATGTCTGCACACCCTGGCCGAATCTGAGGGGTTTCACCACAGGGTTGCCCATGGTGTCTGAAGACACAGCTTGCAAAGATTTATTAAGCGTGGATGTTAGATGTTTGGATCCAATGTTTGAGATGAGAGGAGGAGGTGACACATAGCCATCCTAAGGAGAAGAAAAAAATGTGTGATGATCTGTCCAGATGGCTGCTGAGGAATGGTCTTCCACCTTCTTCTACCATGGCTGATCCTGGAACATTCAAAGGTATTTAGACAAATGGTCTGGTTATTTCTCCAATGTAATTTTTTTGCCATTAAAATTTAAAAAATCCATTAACTTCTCTTCAAGAGAAAAAAAAATCACAAACAGTCGAGCAGCTAGTTAGGATTTAGTGGACAGAAGAGCACAGGCAGGGGAAATACTCCCTAGTATAAAATGAAAGATAAAATAATTTTTAAAAGGCCCAATGCTTCCTAAAGCAAGTGACAATCAGTGCAAAACAGCCTTGCAAATCAATCATCCATTACAAACCACAACATATTGGCATCTCAGTCTGCAGTCACTCAGGATGGGGGCAAATTCTCCTGATGCCAGCATAGCTTGAGGCTTTCTGAGACATCTGGTCATTTCACTATAAGGTGAAGACTGCAGATAGAACAGAACATATATGAAAATTAATTTAAAAGAAAGGGAAAATTGTCTTGTGAGTGTTGTTGGGATGATTGGTGCATTGACTAAGAAATAAGCAGGAAGTAGAGGGGAGTGAAACTGAGCTTGCTGCATACAACACCAGCATCCAAAGCAATTGATGACATTTTCATAACCTTACTGGAAACAGTAAAAAAAACAGATTCAAGCAGAAGTTGAGTGACATAACAGAGAGGTCACTCTAGAATAGAATAACAAGGCCCTGGAAGTTCCTGTTAACCCTGCACAGTGACAAAATTAAGAAAACTCAACTAGAAGTGCAAGAAAGTTACACCAGATTTTACACTGGGTTGATTTCTTTTCCCCTGCATGTAGATTTTAAAAATATATATAATATTTACACATCCATGCCCTAAAAAATCTATTCTATTTTTTTCTCTTCTCTCACTGATATTCAAAAAGATGGGACCATATTTGACCTAATAGCAATGTGCCAAGGTGGAACTAACTTTCACAGGAGAAAAGGATGGCATCTTCATCAGTTACATTCAATTATTGGGAAAAATATTATTGCCCGTGATAAATAGTGCAGCTTTAGTTAACATACAGGAGTTATCAAATGGCTCTGGAAGGGAGTGGTGGAAGGGAGTGAATGGGTTTTTTCACCAAATTACTTAAAAAAAATTAAGATGGAAAATAACCAAATCTATTTATGGTATCTAACAACAAGGTCCCCTGATGCTCTCTGAGTGTCTTTACTCTGTCTTCAGTAGCTTTTAATCTGCTTTTGCAAATGGAGCCTCTTCTGCCATGGTTACTTTTCTTCTACTTAACTTCCATTTACACAGTGAAGCGAGTTATTGTCTGTCTTCTCAACCATACAGCAATGCTGTTTCACTAAATATTGGCTCTCAGCTCTTTTTTCAAATTTGTGTCTCTTCCTGTAGCATATGACTTGCTTTCATTGAAAGAAAGTTAGCCATTTTGTTAATAAAATTCTCATTTTTAAAGAAAGAAACTGAAACATCTCTTCTAATTACCAACACGCATATAAACAAAGATGTTAGTTTGGTACTGAATATGTCAAACTCCAATGGTAATTTGCACTTTACACTGGCTGTGTGTGGGTTTGCAATAACATTTGCAACATTAAAAACACGAGGTGAAATCTTGGCCTCATTTGAATCAATGATATTTCTTCTCTTACAGCCTCCTCTGGACTGTGTCACAGTAGTGCCTACCGAATTCAGAGGTATTACCTGTTTGCTATGAACATGGTCGTACAGACACATCCTTTGTCACATGGCATCACAAATGAATATCTGACTTTTTCCTCCAAGAAGTACAAGACGTGTATATTATATGATGGTGCCATAAAATATTTATTTAGGTTAAGTGCCTGCTCCCCCCAAAGTCAACAGTAAAAAATTGTGGTGATCTCAAAGGGACATGATTTAACCCTAAAACATACAGAGGGACAGTTCTGTAACTGGGGAGCACAGAGAGGTCAAACTTTAGTCCTGGAAACAGCTTTGCTGTAGAGTTTTCCTTCATACAGATGTGCAAAATCTGCTTTTTCATTGCTTTTTCCACTGCACTTTCCCATGTTTTGACTGCTTTTTTGCTACACAAATTCACACAAATTACACAAGTTACACGAGTGACGCTTGTTACAAAAGTGTCAGATTTGCTTTTCCTCAACTATCTTCCCCCTAAAGTAAGGGGCATGCATGAACTGAATTGTAACTAGGTAAAGCTGAGCAGTTTATAATAGGTATGGGATCAGGGAAGACTGAGTCTTGCCTCCATTATATCAGTCATTTATGGCTTCCAGCAACCATCTTAAGGAAAGGGTTGAACACTCCTTTTATTCTCTCAGTTTCCTGTTCTTTTATTCAGAATTTTGTTGTTAAAGGAACTACAGTAATATTTGATAAAAAGAGAAGTCAAGCAACAAATAAGGAGAAAATAGAAGTATGGGAAGGAGGAGGAAATGTCTCTGTGGGAAGACATAACATGCAGCTAGGGAGTGTCTCAGATATGTTCTGCTGAGCACTGGGGCAGTGTGAGAAATGCTCGCACTGCCCCAACTCATTTCCAAAAAAATTCAGAAGTTTATTAGAACCATATCAAAAAATACAACAGAAGATTGAATAGAGAAAATATTGCGGTGGTGGGTGCAGAGGCTTTTTCCCACCATGTGTTCATCTACACAATGGAGGTTTTGCCTTTTAACCCTTTAGTTCCTCCCCAAGTTCTGTCCATCAACTCCTTCTTTGCTGTCCAGTGGTAGAGTTTACTTCCTTAAATCTTGACTGGAGGACAGGTGATGCCATAGTAACAAGCCGACCCTACCAAATGTCCTGAACCCAGGTCACCCCTGATAACAATGCAAGGCGGGGGAGGGGGGGGGGGTAAAACATAACTATAGGTCTATAACATATATACATGATATTTGTCTGTTAATTGTGAGAGTCAATCATCGCATTACCCATCTATCACAATCCCCGCTTTTCCTCAAGTTATTTGGCTCGAACAATTTAACTCAATAGATCATACCAGCATCTGTTGATGTGGGCAAGGACAGAAGGAACCAAAGGGAAAAAATCCCCAGTTTTCCCTAGACACCTTATCTGGAATGAGCAGAGTGATATTACAGAGGTCCGGTATGGCTTTTACCCCCATCTACTGAGCCTATGCAGTTGATACCCATAGTAGGTGTATCTTAGTGCTGAGTACAGAGGCCAACTTGGTCTTGCCCTCCAGTCCCTTTTGTATTGAAAGACAGTTGAGGATTTATAAAGGTCTGGCATGGCCTTTTTGCCCCTACCTTACCATGCCTACGGGGTTGATACCTGCAGCAGGGCTATAGAGTCTTCTTGGTAGTGAATAAGAGGTCAACCCTGTCTTGCCCTCCATCATCTTATTTTACTTGTGGTTCTTAAGGATGCTGTCTCATTACCTCTTATGGTCCCTTGTGTACTTCCCCTTAATAGATGCTTGCAATTCTTACCCATTAAAACAGGGAAACAGTTCTTGAGCTGGCTGGTGGAAACTTGACTCTACTTTTTGGGCATCCTGTTATTTTTCTGGTTGTCTCTCAGTCTCTGCTTGAGAGTCAATCTCATTTAACCCAGCCTGGATGTTATAGGCCATTCTTTGGGTTCTTCTGCTGGGCCTTTTAACTCTGTTGGCATGAGTCCATCCCTACTCTGCAGTACACACAGCTGATTCAGTTGTGAGCAGTACCTGAAAGGACCTTCCCATTGAGGAGTTAGAAGCTGATCTCTTAATGACTTGATCATCACCCAGTCCCCAGGGTTAATACTGTAGATTCTGAAATACAGGGTGGTAGTTTGAGGAGTAGCCCTTTATGTCTTAGCCCTTCTAAGATTCATGCTATAGCCATAACATATTTCTTGGCATTGGCTTCCCATTCCTCACAGGTGGCAACCTTCTGGGGTGAGGTTAGGAAGGGTAACCCAAACATCATTTAATGGGTTGACACCCCCAGATCTGACTGGAGTTGGGTTCTAATTCTTAATAAGGCTAAAAGGAGACATTTTATCCATGACATTTGGGTTTCAATCACTAGCATAACTAGAGCTCTTTTAAGAGTTTGATTCGTCCTCTCAACCCAGCCAGAGCTCTGTGGATGCCATGGAGTGTACAATTCCCATTTTACTCCCAGGGTTTGAACAACTTTCTGCAATGTCTTCAATGTGAAATGAGTTCCCCGGACTGAATCAATCCTGTTTACCATCCCATATTGGGGAATGATTGATTCTAGGAGTGTTTTACAACATTGGCACTGGCTTTCACAGTGGGTACCGCCTCTACCCAATGAGTCAAGTGATCTACTGTCACTAGAAAAAATTTCCACTGTCGTACCTGGGGAAGCTTAGTAAAATGTACTTGGATGTCTTTAAAGGGCCATAAGGCTAGTTCTTGCCCTCCCCTGGGTGTTTTCCTCATTACTTTCTTATTTACTTGTTGACACGTCACACACCGGTCAGTCACCTGCTTAGCTATCCCAAAAATTCCTATGCAGCCCCAGCTCCTGAGAAACTGATCACTTAGCACTTGTGTACCACAATGTGTTGTTCCATCTATGCCTTCTAGCATTTTCTTGGCAAGGGAATTTTCCTCCCATCTGCTAATCTCCATTTCCCTTCATTATCTTTCTTGGCTCCTATTTTAAGGAGTTCTTCCTCTTCTGTCCTACTGAATACCGTGACTTCTTGCATTTCTCTCATGGGGGTTAACACCATCATTAGTTTTTCTGTCCATGATTCCACTGCATTTTTAGCTTCTACATTGGTGAAATTGTTCCCTCACACCTCTTGAGTCATCCCTTTTTGCTGTCCTTTAATATATACTATTGCCACTTCATCTAGTAATTGTAAGGTTTCTAACATTTCTAAAATAAGTTTTTTGTGAATCAGTCCCTTTCCCTTTGAATTTAATAGCCCCCTCTCTTCCCAAATTTTTCCAGAGGTATGCACTATGCTAAAGGCGTTTTTTGAGCATGTATATATGGTTCCCATTTTCTGTGGTAATATTTCCAGAGCTTGTTTTAGGTCATATAACTCACATGCTTGGGCTGACCTCTTGGAAGGTAACTTTCCCTCTTCTATGGCTACAAACTCTTCACCCACTCTAGTGTACCCCGATACCCGGTGTCCCTGGATTACCCTTTAAGATCTATCGATGTACAATCATTTTTCCCCTTGGAGTGGTTGATCTGTTAGATCCTCTCTTACTTTAGCTTGATAGTTTATAACTTCTAGACAATTATGTATTAATTCCTCGCCTGGTTCTCCATATAAAAGCTGGGTGGGGTTGAGTTGGTTACTCATGATCAGCTCTAAATCACCATTTATTAAGATGTCTTCATACTTTAGCACTAGACAGTCAGTGAGCCATTTCTCAGACTTTTGGCTTAGGATACTTCTAGCTGAGTGTGAGCTGTATATTTTCAATTTTCCCCCAAAGGTTAAATTTTGGTTTCCTCTATGATTAGGGCAGTTGCTGCCATCGCCTGAATGCAGGTTAGCCACCCCCAGCTGACAGGGTCTAGCAGTTTTGATAAATAGGCCAGTGGTTTCCTGGATCCTCCCCAGTCCTGGGCTAGTACTCCATGAGCTACTTCTTTTTCTATATCTACAAACAGAAGGGTTTGTCTAAGGCAGGAAGAGAGTGCTGGTGCACTGACTAATTTTTGCTTTAAAGCTTCAAACTTTTGCTCATTGTCTTCTTCCCACCTAACCTCTTCTTCTACTAACTTTTCATACAAGAATCTGACAGCCCATGTATATCCTTCAATCCATAGTCTACAACATCCCAACAAACCTAGAAACCTTCTGACTTCTCTCTTAATTTTTGGCAATGGGAGTGAGACTATCCCTGCAATTCTCTCAGGATTAAGTTTTCAACTGCCTTAAGAAATCACATGTCCTAGGTATTTTACTTCACACTCTACAAATTGGAGTTTCCCTTTTGATACCCTAAGTCCTTGGTCCCCCAGAAACTGTAACAATGCCATGCTGGATTCCCAAACTTCTTTTTCTTCCCGTCCTGAGAGAAGAAAATCTTCTACATATTGGATGCGTTTTATCTCAGGTTTGATGGAGAAGAGTTGTAGCACTTCTCCTAGGGCTTGATCGAATAGGTTTGGGAATTCAGAAAACCCTTGGGGTAACCTAGTCCACCGAAGCTGTTGCTTCCTCTCGGAATCAAGGTCCTCTCATTCAAAGGCATTATCCCTACTTTTCTCTACCAGTGGGCAAGTCCAAAAAGCATCTTTTAGGTCTATCACACTAAACCACTGGTGTGCTGGGGGGATATTGCTCATATAGGGGTTAGGCACCGCTGGGTGTCAATTCACTGTTCTCTTGTTCACTTCTCTCAAATCTTGGACAAGCCTGTAAGTCCCATCTGACTTTTTTATTGGTAATATGGGTGTATTATTGGGGAGACATACATGGTTCAAAGATCCCTTCCTCAAGTAGGTCCTGGATCACTGGCTGCAGTCCTCATCTCCCTTCCAGGGAAAGTGGGCATTGTCATACCCAAACTGGATGGTTCTCATTAACTATTTTTATTACTATAGGTTTCATGTTCAATTTACCTCAATTTTTCAGTTTTGCCCACACCATCTCATGAATTTTCTCCTCATCCTCTTCCCTTAATTGGAGAAGCTTAACTACCATTTTCCCTTCCTCTGGGAGTACTCCAGTGTCTAACTACACCTGCAAATCCCATCCTAATAAATTGTACCTTGTTCTGAAATGAATAGAACAACCCCAATTTCTATTTTATTTGCTGTAGGGAAAGCTGGGCTCCAGGACAGCTTTGATGAATGGAGACGAGAGATCTCTGAAGGTTGCTCTTAGAATATAAGGTTTATTAGGGATGGTGAAAGGTCTTGCTTGGAGCTGCCAGACACAGCACGTGGCAAGGCCTGAGGGGATGGGGGAGGGGAGAGACAAGGGGTAGAGAAGATGCTCTAGGAGAGGGTGGAAGTTCTAAGAGGGGGGAAGATCCAAGAGAGCATCTGGCCCCTCGAAGACCCCTTATCAGGGGGCTTCAAGGTGGGCTGGAACAAGACTTGGGCCAATGGGGTTACAGGCACTTGATGTTTCAGGGGAGGGTTACAGGTGTGGGATGAACCATACATTTTGGGGGGTGAGATAGAACAGTCCATTTGACTTTTGGACCTATCTGTAGGTAAGGGTATTGTCCAGCCACTAGGGGGGGGTTGTTTTCATCCTGGCTGTACTATTGTGAATAATCATATTTATCCATCCTTTCCAACAATTTGCCTCTTCAAACTTTACTTGCTTTCTAACTGAGACTTTGAACCCTTCCCCTTTTGCACCTACTACTTGCATAGTATCTTGACCCTTTTTGCACCCCTTTGGAATTCTACAAACACAAGTTCTTTCAGCCCCCATGTCTACTAGAAATTCAAGTTCTTCCTCCTGGGAATCTATTTTTAAAGTTATCAAGGGCTCCTGGTGGTACTCTGTCCCTGGGAGGTAGAGCCCCTCACACCCCTAGTCTTCTGCTTCCCCTTTTTGCTCAGTGTCATAGACCCTCAGGTCCTTTTCCCTCTCAGGACACTTCTTTCTGATATGCCCATTATCTTTACAGTAAAAGCAAACTGGTCCTAGGTTCCCCGATTTCCCAAACTCTCCTTTCTTTATCCAGTCACAGGGGTCTTAAGAAGGATGTTTCAGTTGTCTCCAAGATGCAGACCCTATAATTAGCTCAGAAAAGTTTTATGCCTAGCACTTCTTTTAAAGATAAAACAATTTAGGTTGTTGGCTAAACAGGCCCTCAGCTAATGCTGAGCTTTACCATCTTCTTTCTATCTCACCTTAGCCCTTAGGTATATCTCACTCACTGCCCTCCTTCAGCTACCTCTAGCCTTTAGCTCCCCAGTGAATTAAAATGGCTGTCTTCAGGTTAGGTACTCCACAGATACCATCACCCCCTGCGTCTCTTTGTGAGCTTCATAGTCTCAAAATTTATTTTCCAGACCTATCTTTAGAAAGAGCATGCTGTGAAGCAATGGAACCAACTCAGATTTCAAAGAATCATAGAATGATCTTTAAGATCATCTACTTCCAACTTCCCCACTATGTCCAGGGACACTTTTCATTAGACCAGGTTGCTCAAAGCCCCATCCAACCTGCCCTTGAACACTTCCAGTGATGGGCCATCCAAAACTTCTCTGGATATCCTGTTCCAGTGGCTCTCCACCCTCTTATTCTTCCTAATAGCTAACTATCCTGGGGGGATTGTATGGTTCTGTATCCCCTATTGGCTGCTCTATGCCCACACATGAGTCTTGTAGCTTTAAGATCAGGGGGTGGGGGAGAAGGTGGTGAAATTCTTTTAGCGCCTGTGTTCAAAACACAGATAACTTGCTATCACGGTTTTGCATGGGAGACATTTAGGGAAGTGATGAAGCCAACCCAGGACATTCACTCCGATTTTTTTTTCCCTGCAGTTCTCGGCTCTCTTGTTCCCTGGAGAGAGACAGAGTTTTTCTTTGCTTTTAAGCTAGGGTTTTTTTTGTTTTTTTTTTTTTTAATTAGCTGAGGCAATAAGTTTTTCCTGGGGCTGTGGTTTCTTCTTCTTCTCTTGGAACTGCTCAGCTTTTCTCTGGTCTGAAACATCAGAAGACTGCCGGGGGCTCCGCCATGCCACAGCCCAGAGGCCAGCTCTGGATCCTGGAGGGAACCTTACAGAAAGGTTTACACCTACAGAAAGGACTCTGAATCTACCAGCTCATCTCTGCAGTGAGAGGATTTATTATTTAACATTATTCTTTTCTTTTCTTTTCTTTTCTTTTCTTTTCTTTTCTTTTCTTTTCTTTTCTTTTCTTTTCTTTTCTTTTCTTTTCTTTTCTTTTCTTTTCTTTTCTTTTCTTTTCTTTTCTTTTCTTTTCTTTTCTTTTCTTTTCTTTTCTTTTCTTTTCTTTTCTTTTCTTTTCTTTTCTTTTCTTTTCTTTTCTTTTCTTTTCTTTTCTTTTCTTTTCTTTTCTTTTCTTTTCTTTTTCATGTTTTGTGAACACTCTGCTTGTTAAATTAACAGGGTTTGTTTTTCACTTTCCTCCAGAGATTCTTTTTTGAACCTGAGGACATGTTCATTTCAGGACGCTTCCTCACAATTTGGCTCAAACCAATACACTAATCTAAATCTACCCTCTTTCGGTTTAAAGCCATTTCAACTTTAGGTCATTTCAACCCATTACCCTGGTCTTTACATGCCAGCATGGCCAGTGCTTGCTGGACTAATGATCACATGGCAACATCTCTGGGCAAGCTACAGACAAGGGGGCAGTGGGTTCCTCTTCTCTGTGTGGAGCGCTTGCACAGCACTGCTATGGGAAAGATACAAAATATTATGTGGTGCATAGAATCACACAGACATCTGGCACTAATAATATAAACTTCTGTTTAAAGCTTCAGAAAATTCTGTAAAAGGAAAGCTTTTCAATAATCCCGTGTTTCTCTTAATGTGCTTTTTGAAGTCCACACCAAGGCAAGAAATGCCTAAAATGCATAACTAACATAAAATCATGGTGGCTGCCAGTGAAGAAATCCTGTCTAGACATTTGCATGTAACTTCCAGTGCTGCGGCTGTGCTGCTTTATATTATGGAGCCTGTTACACTTTGACATAATAAAGTGGTTTATAAAAGAACTAAAAAAGGCTGAACCAATCCTGGGAGCAGCTGTGGACAGCTAATAGCATAAAAGGAATTTAGACAGAATAATTAAAGCACCAAGGCTGAAAAAAGGTTTTTATTTTAATGTCATTTATGTAATAACAACAAAAATTAAACAGAATAAGTTTCTTGATGTGAGGCTAACTCTTAATAGGGAAATTGGACCACTGCTTAGAAATCAAGGTATCTTTCAAGCTACTTATGTTTTTATAGCTGTTGTGAAGAGGTTGCTTGTCTCCCAAAGACTGTAAAAATAATTTATGTTAAGATGTTATCTCCGCTTCTTAACAATAAAACACTCAAGACAGCAGAAATGGTGTTTTTCCTACTTACTGTTCAAGATTTCACTAATACAAAAGTGTACACAAAAACCTGGTGCTTTCTTGAGTTTACATGGTGTCAGTTTTACCTCCAATGTTACATTTGGCATGCTCGTCAGTGCTAGCATTGGACTGTAGAGTAAACAAATGAAGTTTTGTGGAGAGAAAATATTTGCTGAGAGTTTCCTTCTTGCTGAATATTACAGAAACCTATGAAAGGAATATTTAAGGTGAGCCAGTGGGCAACCTTCATTTGTTTCCATTTTCAGTATCTTTCCCAAATCCTTTCTTTCCTCAGCTACTTTATTTCCTAATAAAAAAATCAATACATTAAATTTAAAAAATAATTTTAAAAATTTAATCCCTAATGTATTTTATTCAAAAGTGTCACCAGGGTCTCATTCAGTGCAGTTGGCTGAAGGCTAATAGTCACATCCATTAGTGAATATTAGAGCTGATTTGCTCTCTAATTTTACAGTCATTTTGTCTTCAATAGGTTTTCTTGTGTTCAGCAGGTTTTCTTAAGTAGGTTGTTTGTAAGGATAATGAATTGATCACTGCTGGACTGCTCAAGAACTACATCAGCATTGTAGACAGTGTGCTTAAACTTCCTCAGATTTGCATTCACTCAGGCATTCCAATTACTTCAGCCCTGTGCTGCAAGTGCTTGCCATAAGGAAATGAAACTGCCTAAACAAAAAAGAATGGGTTTTTATCAACCAAATGTATTAATGTATTTACAGTTTTAATGTTTTGGGTTTGTTTTTGGTATTTTTTTTTTTCTGTCTAGGTTTCAAAGTCTATCCAGGTTTCAAGTAGTGAGGTTTGTAGTATCCATAATCTAGTCTTTCAAGTGATAGACTGAACTAAGGTTATGCCAAATAAAGGGATAAAAGGATCCCTACTCTATCACTTCTACAATTTCTATAGTCCAAGGCACCAGGTCAATAAAACAAATGGTACAGAAAAGAAGAACGGCATGAAATAGTAAGGCACTTGACATTGCAATTGGTGAACAGCAGATGCTGCTGTGCTATTTTTGTAGGCATCATGAGGCACAATCAATTTAAGGAGATTTTCCTAATTATTCACGGTGTCTTTGAATACATTAGTAATTCAAAATTCAGGACAAATGAGGAGAGTATTTATATTACAGGATATGACCCATATTTTCTTAACCCAGACTAAAGTATTAAGACTATTATATCATATCACTACTTGATCACGGCAGGAACGCTTTGTTTGACAAAGTTAGAGGTTGATTTTTTAGTAATTTAGGTCCAACTAGTAAATACAAATTCAATGAAAACTTGTCTAATAACAACATGCATGCTGCTCTAAAAGTCTAGTTATCATTCAGAGTGTGTTTAGAACAGAATGACAAAGAGAATGCTGCTTCATACTAGAACAACTTGCTTTCACATTTTAGGTCCAATATCACTTTTGCTAAAACCAAAATTTTGTGTTTCATTCTCTTTCACACACTTTGGGTTGACCAGAGAGTTTTCAAGCACTGACACATTTTTTAATATCATTGAGATCAATCAGTGTCTATCAATGTAAGTATCAAAATCTTGTAGGATCTTCTAACCCTACATAAGCTTTAAAACATTTATTTCACACAACTGGGTGTTCCTCTTATTTCACACCACTTAAAACATCTGGGCAGCAGGCTAACACTGAAAATACAAACCAACAGCTCAGGAGGAAGGGAGGTGTTATTCAGCTTTAAAAATACATATTTCAAATTATCCAGGAGTTATTTTAATCTTAAAAATGCTGATGGTCTACATGAAATGAATTTTTATGCCTGTCTAGTCCCTGATAGAAGACTTGCAGCACTAAATGGATTTTGATTTTAGTCATAAATTCTCTTCTTAAATATATCCAGCAGGCTCAAGGACTATGACTGATTCTGCTAAACATCCCATTGCCACTAAGACTCCCACTGAAATTTTGCTCACAGGTAAAATTAGGATTCTGAGTCTGGCTCTCAGCGGCCTCGGGATGGAGATTGGCCGGCAGCTGTCCTGCTTGTGGCCGGAGGGCAAACATGCAAGTGGCTGCCCCCAAGTCTCTGCTCAGACTGGTGCGGGTGACGGTGATTGCTGCGGTGTGGGGAGCACAGCAGAGCACAGAGCACGAGGAAACTGAGGCACAGGAATAAGGGAAGGACACTTGTCTGAATCTCTAAGGATTTAATTCCCAAAGGGGGGCAGAGCAAGTGACAACTCTGAACATGAAAGGACTGCTTTTAAAGGGTAGAGGGAACACGAGGAGGATACAACCTTTGAGCAATAGGAGGGCATTAGGGGAGGGATGCAGGGTAAGAGCTCCTCAATAGAAGCCAACATGGGGAGGGACCAAACCTCACAATCCAATACTGCTTTGAAGAAGGGATGAAAAAAACAGGGAACACTCCAGAACCAAAGGAATGTGCTATCTGTGACAGACAGGGGTAAGATAAGGAAACAAGGGAACTATACAAGGAGACTGACAAGTGGATTGACATATATTTTGGCAGGGAAAATTGTGGTAAGCAACTCAGGACTGAACCATTAGGGAAGCCAAATGGGGTACATAGAATGAACCATTACAAACTTATAACAAGGAATATTAAACATACTACAGAAGAACAAACTGCAAAATAACAACTACCACACGATCCAGCTTCACATTCCCAAAGCACTTCTTTCATTATGCAAATACTTGCCATGACAACTCTGGTGTTGCTTTCAGTGCCTACCTACCCTGCAGGAAGGAGAACTGGTCCTCCAGAGTTTTATTCTGCCACAATTGAAAGCTTTTCATCTCAGCTGGAAAAGATAAAAAAAAAAAAGGAGTACATCATAAACATTTATTGGCACATCAGTTTATATAATTGCTGCATCACAAAGACATAGAAGATAGAGTTGTCACCTGCTATTTTGGATTATGGCTCTTCAATATTCTTTAGGAGGACACCTTTAACTTTCCATCATGTTTCTGACCAGTCTTTAACCTTCTAGGATGAGCCAAGCACAGTAGAATTCATGTTGTTGTTGTTATTAGTACTGTTGATTGGCATCTGAAGGACAGATTTCCTCTGGGAAAAACTTGCAATGTTTTGCTGCAGTAGCATATGTTTGGGGAGGCAGAGGTTTGTTATAAACTGTATGATGGAAAAATTCTAGACAGTAAAACAGTCTGTAAAGATCTATGCCAGAGGAAGGGAAAAGTTTGAACGATGGAAACAATCAGAATGTTTAGGTATCACTTTGGTGAGGTTTGAGATGGCTCAAAAGCATTATTGGGAAATTGGATGTTTGTAGTGGTTGATAATGGAAGCTTGGGATATTTGATACTGAGGATACTATATGTTAAGTTTAAAATATTGACTTTCCTCAGAAGTAGTCTTTGATGAAGGGAAAGAGCTATTGAAATAATTCACACTCCAAATGCAAAAGATATGTTAAAAAACCACCCAAACAAAAAAAAAACAAACAAAAAATAAAAACAAACAAAAAAACCCACAAGACTGAAAAAACCTAAACTGATCTTGGTTTTCCTTATTCTGTTATTATGTTCTATTATTCAGTCTAGAACAGATGACCACTGACAGTCGTGCTTTAACTCCAACCAGCAACAAAGACCCCTGCAGTTACTTGCTCACTCTCTCCCTGGTGGAATAGGGGAAAGAATCAGAAGAATAAAAGAGAAAAAAACTGCTGAGGTAAAGACACTTTAATAGGTAAAGCAAGAGTTGCATGTAAAAGAAGAGCAAAAAGAAGAAATTTATTCACCACTTCTCATGGGTGGACACGTGTTCAGCCATATCCAGGAAAGCTGGGTTCCATTATATGTGATGATGCCTTGGGAAGACAAATGCCATACCTCCAGATATCTTTCCCTTCCTTCCCTCACTTTATGTACTGAGCATGAAGCCATACTGTCTGGAACATCCCTTTGTTCAGTCCAGGACAGCTGTCTGAGCTGTGTCCCCTCTGAGTTTCTTGTGCACACCTGCACACCCAGCCTACTTGGTGGTGGGGCAGTATGAGAATGTATTGGTTTTGCACAGCCTGGTTTTTGGTAGCAGGGGGGCCACTGAGGTGGCTCTTGTAAGAAGCTGCTGGAAGCTTTCACTTTCACCATGTCCAGCAGAACCAATCCCTAATGCCTCTGAAGATGGACATGCGACTAGCCAAAACTGGGCCAGTGAGAGAGGCTCTGTGATGACATATTTAAGAAGAAAATCAAAACAAAGTGGGGACAGTGTTAATTCCAGCCAGAGAAGACGAAGAGGTGAGAACATGTGAGGGAAATCACACGGTGA